>NW_026512550.1:51465-148337 GCF_027579735.1 Bombina bombina | reverse complement strand
CTCCGTAACTCATCCCGCCGCGATCGGAATGAATGAATGCTAGTGGCTGATTGGCCATGAATGTGCAGGGGGCGGCATTGCACAAGCATTTCACAAGAAATGCTTGTGCAATGTTAAATGCAGACAGCGATTGCTGTCGGCATTTAGTGATGTCGAGCAGACATGATTTGCCACAGCGAATCATGTCTGCCAGCCGTTTGATCATTCGGCCCCCGGTTTGTGAAATGTTTTTGCATTTCATATGGTGTCTTTTCCCTACATTTGGGTATTTCTGTATGTCTGTCCTGCTGAAAAAAAAACCCACTGAAACTGAGTGCACCTGACAAAAAATAGCTTGAGCACAAGTGTGAGGAATGGCACAGCATTGCAATAGTAAATGATGCCATGTGTAGCTAGTTTAAAACCAATATTGAATACATTAAAGTGCCAGTAAACCTAAAAAATAATGTTATATAATTCTGCACATAGTGCAGAATTATATAACATTATATGAGTGCTAGCTTTATAAAACCTAATATATCTGGTAAACTTTTCTAAACAAACAGGGTTTTCCAGACCCGCCCTCTGTGCTCTACTGAGCGGGTCTGGTTTTCCCTCAGAGCGCATCTGGCCAGCTGTCTAGTAACAGCCCGGCCCGACCACGCCATTACACTCATTGCAGTTCGCTCCTGCTCCAGGGGCGAGCTGCATTAAATGTAATGGCGCAGTTGGGCCGGGCTGTTACTAGACAGCTGGCCAGATGCGCTCTGAGGGAAAACCAGACCCGCTCAGTAGAGCACAGAGGGCGGGTCTGGAAAACCCTCTTTTTTAATTAAAGTTCACCGGATATATTAGGTTGTATAAAGCTAGCACTCATATAATGTTATATAATTCTGCACTATGTGCAGAATTATATAACATTATTTTTTAGGTTTACTGGCCCTTTAAATGCCTTGAATGCTAATTTTAAACTAATAATAATAACATAAGTATTACCTTGGGGAGCCAGTAGAATTTTATTGCTACTGATGAAACAACACACATTTGCCAGATGCTTAGTGACTACTGTTGGTTCTCTGATTTAGGTGACAGCCCTGCGCGTGGTTGATCAGATGATCAGATCATGTCTGATAGAACCGTGTGAACTATGTTGGGGGAAATGCAACGATAACCAGTATTTATATCTATAATTTGCTTGTTTGTTAAACAAATAGAATAAACACACATCTATATTTCTGAGAGTGAGACACAAGCGAGGGATCTCTGGTCCGGCTTTCAAGAAGAAAAGGTAAGTATTTTAACAAAACCGCTGAAATGTAAACTTTGATGAATAAAAGTGCCCCTGTTTTTAATAGGATTTTTAAAAACCGGGCACTATCAGAACCAACCTGGCCCATAGGACATTGGATGAACAAACTTGGTATAGAGAAGAAAAAATAAATCTTCCCATATATTCTACTCTATTCTATGTTCATACTCATAATCTCAAATATATTTTTTTCTATGGAACTAACAGGGCTATGTATGTATTATATTGCCTTTCTGAACTATTCTATGTAGGAATGGAAACATATAAGGTCCAAAACAGAATTTAGAACTTGCTAATAATATCAGGAATGCAAAAAGGGATTTAAGAGATGAAAAAAAATAATAATAATAACTATAACCAAACATTTCTTACATCATCATGAAAGCAAATAAAAACCATATGCATTTGCACAAAAATAGTAAATATCTCTACAGATTTTTATCATCATTTTTATCATTAAATATAAATGTCGATATATATATGATACTGGTAGATATCTATATATATATATATATATATATATATATATATATATATATATATATATATATATATATATATATATATATATGTGTGTGTGAACCATAGATTTAGAAAGGCACTCACATGTATTTAAATAGTAATCCAAATGAATTTTTATTAATCAGACAACAAGTTCATAGTGTAGTAGTCGACGTTTCGGCCCCTGATTGGGCCTTCTTCAAGACAACTATGTTGTATAAACAATTGGAAACATATATTTCAAAAGATACATACAGACAACAAGACAAGCAAAACATACAACAGTGACATCCCTCACCCCATAATAATCAATGAAAAAAATTAAAATATGGTAAACATAGAACAGTGCAGCTGGGACTAGATACAATCATACCAACATACAGCGTAAAAACCACAAAGTAATTAAAGTAATTTACTCCTATTATAAATTTTTCTTCGTTCTCTTGCTTTCTTTATTTGAAAAAGAAGACATCTAAGCTTTTTTTTTTTGGTTCAGACCTCTGGATAGCACTTTTTTATTGGTGGGTCAATTTATCCACCAATCAGCAAGAACAACCCAGGTTGTTCATAAAAAATGGGCTGGTATCTAAACTTACATTCTTGCATTTCAAATAAAGATACCAAGAGAATGAATAAAATTTGATAATAGGAGTAAATTAGAAAGTTGCTTAAAATTTCATGCTCTATCTGAATCACGGAAGAAAAAATTTGGGTTCAGTGTCCCTTTAAATAAACATAAGCCACATTTCTATCATGAACGTTCAGAGCATGTCCTAATAATATGAACAAATGATCAGAACAAGCTATTACAGTTTAGATAAGAAAGAACTTATAGGCGCGGTAGGTAGGAGTTTAGTTTCTGCCTGACTAGGCCTTCCATCTGGGAGAACGGCTGTGATGCCGGTTTGAATTGTTGCAGCGGCTACGACCGAGTGTAAGTACTAGTTTTGTTTTCTCTCTCCATTATGGTATTATCCATCTTGACTCTGTTTTATGATTTGGGTAGTGTATGATTTTGTTTTTTGACTAGCGCTCTCATGGTTGTGTTTACTTTGTTGTTCCATGTGGTTACCACAGTTTCCCCCATGCCATTGTGTTATGCACATGCGTTTACTTGTATGCTGACCTGTGCTCTTTGCATTTAGTACACTGTTGGATCCTGAGTATTTTCTTATGCTGACCCTGCCTGTTTATGCATGCTTCTATATCCACATATTTCTTACATGTTTCCAGTGCTGTCTGGTAAATACTTTTGCATGATACATTTGAACAGGTGCAGCTTTTAGATCTATTTGCTGTTCTATGGTCAAGTTCAGTTTGCTGTAGTATTTCCACTTCTATGCTAGTGTATATATTTCTCGTATTCATTTTGGTTGCTGTGTTTTCCTATCTATGGGGTTGTCCTATATCTGCTCATTGATACTATCTCTGGTTTTTAATACATTGTAGTTCAGATCCTGGCATTTTACTCTAACGTTCTTTTTTTTATCTAAACAGTAATAGCTCATTCTGATCATTTGTTCATATTATTAGGACATGCTCTGAACGTTCATGATTGCAATGTGGTAGAGAGCCTTATCAGAGGCTTATGTTTATTTAATTACTTTGAGGTTTTGCGCTGTATGTTTGTATAATTGCATCCAGTCCCAGCATGCACTGTTCTCTGTTTACCATGTTTTATTTTTTTCCATTGATTATTATGGGGTGAGGGGTGCAGGGATAGGCAAGGTGTCCGTACACGGACACTGATGTCCGTGACTGGCCCTTGCAGTGTCCGCAACCCGTTTTGTGGAGGGGAGGGAGGCGTAGGACAGATGAATGCTGGTCCTCCTTGACCCAATCTGTGCCACGCTTAGTAGCGGGAAAGTGAAGGAAGAAGCAAGCTGCCTGAAGCCAACTAACTGTGAGTCGTGACCTATCCCAATTCCTTGATCTGTGCGGTAGCATGGTGCTGGTGTCTGTGTGTAGAAGACTGCTGCCTACTCTGACAAACCTTACGTAACAAAGTAAGTGATGATCATGCAATTAACATCAAGGTGAGTGGGTTTGGTCAGGAGTTTCAGGTTCTCAATATAACCAAAAAAATAATAAAAGGTAATACTACAAGCAGTGTTTATATAAATCTTATTTAAACTTGTTTGATTAGTTGAGTAATTTGTACTTGTGGAACTCGATCAGGGGTGTCCAATGTGCAGCCCATTTGACAGCAAAGTGTCGCTTTCCTGATTTATAGAAACATAGAATATGTCGGCAGATGGGAACCATTCGGCCTATCTAGTCTGCCCAATTTTCTGAATACTTCCATTAGTTCCTGGCCTTATCTTATATCTAGCATAACCTTATGCCTATCCCATGCATGTTTAAACTACTTCACTGTCTCTACCACTTCTGCTGGGTGGCTATTTCACCATGTATCCACTACCCTCTCTGTAAAGAGAGTGTTTTTTGATGTTTTTAATTTGAAATGTACCTTGGTGTCCTTCATTATCGTTTGTACTTTGGAAAATGTCCGCCACAGCCTTGGTCCGTGCCTATCCCTGGAGGGGTGTCACTGTTGTATGTCTTGCTTGTCTTGTTGTCTGTATGTATCTTTTGAAATATATGTTTCCAATTTTTTTTTAGAACATATTTGTCTTGAAGAAGGCCCAATCAGGGGTCGAAATATTGACTACTACACTATGAACTTGATGTATGCTTAATACAAATTCCTTTGGATTACTATTTAAATACCTGTGAGTGCCCTTCTAAATCTATGGTTCACCTATGTGTAATATTGAGGACAGCACCCGGGTACTGATTACACCTTAATGGTTGGAGTGCTGGGCTACCGGCTAATTAAAGGGACAGTTAAGTCCAAAAAGGGACAGTCCAATCCAAAAAAAACTTTCATCATTCAAATAGGGCATGTAATTTTAAACAACTTTCCAATTTACTTTTATCACTAATTTTGATTTGTTCTCTTGGTATTCATAGTTGAACGCTAAACCTTCGGAGGTTCATATGCTAATTTCTTAGACCTTGAAGGCCGCCTATAATTTAAATGCATTTTGACCACTAGAGGGCATTAGTTCATGTGTTTCATATAGATAAGATTGAGCTCATGCACATGAATTTACAGAGGAGTGAGCACTGATTTGCTAAAATGCAAGTCGGTGGAAAGAACTAAAATAAGGGGGCAGTTTGCAGAGGCTTAGATACAAGGTAATTACAGAGGTAAAACGTGCATTATTATAACTGTGTTGATTATGCAAAACTGGGGAATGGGTAATTAAGGGATTAACTCGACAAGCATAAAATGTGATTGCACTCTCATGATCGCATTGACTTTCAACTTGTAATAAGTCAATATCGCTCATGCACAACAGTCTAGCCCTATGTGTGCAATAGTAATATTTTTTTAAAAAATCTACTCTATAAATCATGATATTCTTTTGATAACATAATAATGAATATATCAAGCAGAGTATCAGATCACTTGCAGATAATTTAGTTATACCATTCAAGGGGAAAAAGTATCCCAGACTTTATACTATGCTGCAGTAAGAGGAGATGTCTTAGCCTTCAGCAAAGTCTAAATGACTTAGGACTAGATTACAAGTAGAGTGCTAACAGTTACACGCAAGCGAAAAGGGGTTTATCGTGGGTGTTTGCCCGCGTCGGGTTTTTCGCTTGTATTACAAGTTGAAAGTAAATATGATCGCTTGAACGCAACTCAAATTAACGTGAATTGGGTTAGTGCGACCTCAGAGTTCTATATGTATTTATATGTGTGTACATATGTATTTATATGTGTATATATGAATTTACAGGTATATATATACAAATATAAACACATAAATACATATGTTCAGACATATAAACATATATATAAGTGCATTGGAGCCCTTTGCAGTTGAGTAGATGAAAACTTGTAAAATCCTATATATGCAATATTCATATTTATTTATCATAAATTGTCATACTATATATTTACTGTAAATATTTCACATTCCAATGTTCTGCACATAACAGAATAGGTTCTATGTGTTTTGAAATATATATTCCTATATATATCTGTATATATCTATAACTATATATAAACATGTTTATACATAGGTATAGATATATAGTGTACTAAAATACCATCAGGTATATGTAGAAATATGTATTTATAAATAAATAGAACTTATTCTATTATGTGAAGAACATTGGAATGTGAAATATTAATATTTTCATGTCGGGTTAGCACACTTGAGAATATGCAATCGTGTTTTCACGCGAGTAGGGTGTTAGGTTTTTTTTCTCTCACTTTTTTTGCTTCATTGACTTCTATGGGGGAATAGGTTATTGCGCACACAATATTGTAAGTTCGGCTTTTTATGATCGTCGGGTTAGCACGCGAGAGTAAACAGTTTACTTTCAACTTGTAATATGAGTGCAAAAAAGCTTACTTTTAGTGCAGTTAATGCTCGTGCAGTTAAACGCTCCACTTTTAATCTAGGCCTTAATTTAAAAAATTCAAGTGCTGCAAGCTTTACCATTCAACAGCCTGACCACAAGCTGCAACTGTTGAAGTTTGTGAGGCAAAAAATTCTGTAATTAAAAAAAACAAAAAAAAAACTTGAATCTAGGCGCCACCTAGAGAAAGGGAAACCAATGTCTGGAAAAAGTGACAATCACAACAGCAAGCCCGAAGGAGTCTCAGTCCTGTACATAGACAATGCTAATAATATAGGGCTTGAAAAGGAATGAACCCTTGTACTGTCCACCCTCATTTGGGGCCAAGTTCATTTTTTAAATAAATACTGTTTTAGAGTTAATCTATGATAAAGAATTTTGAAAGACAAAATTTAACAAGCAGAGTGCATGAGAGCTTCTATATAGCTGTGAAGTCATATTATATAGAGTTACAACTTGCTCCTTCCTTCTTTTTATGCTTGCAATTACACACACACACAATATATATATATAAGAAAGAAGGAGATTGCACTCCAAGCTGTCAGTTAGTCCTATACCCTGGGTGCAGCAAAAGCAGGCTTACAAACATGGAAAAAAGCGCACTCCTAGGGCTCCTTGTTCAGGTACTTTTAATAGTGAACGTTTTCGGACGTATAACGTCTGTCCTCAGACCAAACAAGTGTTACATGTTACTTACCCCAACACCCCTTAAATGCAGCAAACAACCAATGTGGACCGGCCGGGCCTGCACGCTCTCCCGGGTAGCTCCGCCCCCAACTGGTGACGTCATCATCCCGGGCAACGTGAATCCGGTCAATAATAAACATAAAAAAGTGCACCCTGTAAAATAACAATACAAACATAAATTGGGCAAGATGTTGAATAACATATATGAAAAAATACATATACAAGAAAAGGAGCAGTCCAGATTTTTTCATATATGTTATTCAACATCTTGCCCAATTTATGTTTGTATTGTTATTTTACAGGGTGCACTTTTTTATGTTTATTATTGACCGGACTCACGTTGCCCGGGATGATGATGTCACCAGTTGGGGGCGGAGCTACCCGGGAGAGCGTGCAGGCCCGGCCGGTCCACATTGGTTGTTTGCTGCATTTAAGGGGTGTTGGGGTAAGTAACATGTAACACTTGTTTGGTCTGAGGACGGACGTTATACGTCCGAAAACGTTCACTATTAAAAGTACCTGAACAAGGAGCCCTAGGAGTGCGCTTTTTTCCATGTTTATATATATATAGTCCATCATTATACAGTGAGAAGAATTATTCACAAGTGGAAAACATTCAAGCCAGTTGCCAATCTTCCCAGGAGTGGACATCTCAGAAAATTCACCCCAAGGTCAGACTGTGCAATGCTCAGAGAAATTGCAAAAATCCCAAGAGTTACATCTCAGACTCTACAGGCCTCAGTTAAAATGTTAACAGTTAAAGTTCATGATAGTACAATTAGAAAAAGACTGAACAAGTATGGTTTGTATAAAAAGGTTGCCAGGGGAAAGCTTCTTCTCTCTAAAAAGAACATGGCAGCCCGGCTTAGGTTTGCAAAGCTGCATGTGAACAAATAAGACTTCTGGGACAATGTCCTTTGGACAGACGAGACCAAAGTGGAGATGTTTGGCCATAATGTAGGGGTGAGGATTTGGGATTGCTTTGCAGCCACAGGACCTGGGCTCCTTGCAGTCATTGAGTAGGACATGAACTCTTCTGTATACTAAAGTATTCTAGAGTCAAATGTGAGGCCAGCTGTCTGACAGCTAAAGCTTGGCTGAAATTGGATCATGCAGCAGAACAATGATCCCAAGCACACCAGCAAATCTACCACAGTATTTACCTAATTTTAAGACCTGCTAAGGACCAGATGATTTTTATTATGTCCTGATACGTAAAACCATAGAATTCAAAGATGGTGTACTTTCTTTTTCACATGACGGTATATTCTAGATGTATGATGTTATTTAGGAGTTTTATATTTCATACTGACCTAGGTTATATATGTTCACATATGGGTCGATATATTAAGCAGCGGATGCTCCATTGACACCCCATCATTTCTGGTCCGCCAAAACATTGGGGTGTTAATAAGACTGCTGCTCCTTAACTTCTTCGCCACCTTTTAGGAGGTGGACTAAAATCATCCCGATACGGTCAGGGTGATTGATGGCCCCCTGCTAGCGGCTGCGAGTAAGCAGTGTGCGGCATTGCACAAGCATTTCACCAGAAATGCTTGTGCAATGTTAAATGCCGACAGCGTATGCTGTCTGCATTTAGTGAGGTAGAGCAGACATAATTTGCTACAGCGAATCATGTCCGCTCAACCTTTGTAATCTACCCCATAGTCTTCACAGCACTTTTATTTTATCATTTAAGCCTCTCTGTCTCTCTTTTTTTTTTAGAACATTTCAGTCAGAAATCTAATGCACAACTATTACAAGTAAAATAAAGATCCACGAGGGATACCTGAAACTGTGAAGTTCAGCACAGCAGCAAAGTGCTCTACCCCTGAGCTACCTGGACAGCTGTTTCCATTTTAAAATGACATCATACAGAGGAGTAGACACAGGTTATGTGTTAAAAAAAAAAAACTATATGCAAAGTATATCCAATAAAGAATTATTTGATATGGTTCAAGCACAGTGTGGGTTTGTTTATTAGCCCTTCTTATAATGCACCTCTCAGTCATTCCAAAGACCATTCCCCAGTAATCCCCACTGGCACACATTCGGAAAGCAGTGAATACTATTGATAAAAGTAGAGTAAACTTTTTTTCTCCAAAACTTCTAATGATTTTGTATTAAATATTTCAGACACCAAAACAAGTAGGATATGTATATTTTTGTCAATTAATACTAGAACCTCAATTGCTCAATGCTTGACAAGGACAAATTGTACAGGTCTTTTGTTGGACAAGGTCAAGTCTGGACTTTATTTTGTTTTTTATGTGAGAAGACGTTGTTTTAACAGGAAAATACATATACACACTATAATACATTTCATTTGGCTCACTTCTCATGTAAAGCATTCATGCGTTTTCATGAACTATGTTGTATCATTAAAACTTGTTTTATTTGCCTACTGGGGGACATTATTTAATACAAAATATGAACAGCGCCAAATAATGCTACCATCTTCAAGCATTTAAAGTCTCCCAGTTTAGCCACTTAAATATTGGAAATTAAACTGCAGCAGCTATAACAATGCTGTTTTAAAATGCCGTTTGCTGGGAAAAAAATGAAACTATAAAGCCAGTTAAAAAGTATAAAATTTAAATATATCACCGGGAGCCATATAAAAAAGGACTTTAAAAAGGGACATAAAACGGACTTCAAATTTTTTCATAAAGGTTAAATTGATCCTCAGAGATCAGAAAATCCTTGCTCAAGTCCATAGCTCTGGAGTCCCTGGCAATTTCCACTGCACTCAAAAGTGTCTGTAAATAACCTCAAACCTAAAGCTAATACAGAAATAAGTCACAGTGGAAACCATTGCAGGCAGTGTTGACCTTTGCATTTTCAAATAGATCTAGGAAGAAGTTCTATGACATTTAACCCGCGTTAGTACATTTCATGCTATCCTGAAAACGCTGGGCTATAACAACATTAGGACATGGAACGCCCTAACTTCTAAGTCCCCCTGCTGGATCTGACATCGGTACTTGCCTGGCAACTCAGGCAGTGCTCCAGGATCCAATCAGCACCTCTGATTGCAGTAACAAACAGTTATTGATACAATGTGACAGCCAATGATTGGATTCATTAGCTGTCTGCACTGCCTCTGACTTTCTCTTTCCTCAGTGTATTCTAAGGCGAAAGAGGCAGAGGGATCACTGATACAAAGTGTCCCCAATGCTATATACATTTGAATTAAAAAAAAAACTCTTTAAGTGCTGATCACAGTGTTATTGCGGTGATCCCTCTGATCAGTACAGTAGTACTGTTCAGTACATTCGGGGTGTGATATCTTTTTTGTAATTTAAATTTTACCCTTTATTCCTTTTTAACAATCTTAAGTTTTTAACATTTTCCTGTAGTTTCTGATCACCGCACTTTGTCACTTTTTCAGAGCATTCTGTATGATCAACAAGTTAGTGTTCTAAAAAAATGTATATCTTATCTCAGTTTTTTATACTGTGATCAGTACTGTTTTATTTTTTGGGTGGTGTGTATGGTCCATTTTCATGGGTGAAAGTGAGCATTGGGGTCTGGAAGTGGTGGGTTGGTTAATGGAGTTAGTGTTAGGTAGGAATAAAAAAATGAAAATACATTTTGCCTTTTGCATCACGGCATGTTACTATTTCGCAAAAAACCCCATAAATTATGCTTACCTGATAATTTAATTTCCATTGTGGGGAGGAGAGTCCACGGCTTCATTCATTACTGTTGGGAATTAAGAACCTGACCACCAGGAGGAGGCAAAGACACCACCAGCCAAAGACTTAAATACCTCCCCCGCTTCCCTCATTACCCAGTCATTCTGCTGGGGGAACAAGGAACAGTAGGAGATATAGGAGGAGGGTATAAATGGTGCCAGAAGATGAATTAAATTTAGGTCCACCCATCGGAGATATGGGCGGGAGCCGTAGACTCTCCTCCCCACGATGGAAATTAAATTATCAGGTAAGCATAATTTGTTTTCCATCTAAAGGGGATGAGAGTCCACAGATTTATTCATTACTGTTGGCAAACATATACAAAAACGTCAAATTTGTAATACTTTGTAAAAGTGTGAAAGGAGGACCAGGTAGCTGCCTTACAAATTTGCTCCATAGAGGCCTCATTCTTGAAGGCCCAAGACAAAGCCACAGCTCTTGTTGAATGAGCCGTGATCCTCTGAGGAGGCTTATGTCCCGCTGTCTCATAGGCCAAGCGAATCAAGCTCCTCAACCAAAACGACAAAGAAGTAGAAGAGGCTTTCTACCCCTTGCGCTTCCCTGAATATACCACAAAAGAGATGTAGACTGTCTGAAATCCTTTATAGCCTGAAGACAGAACTTTAAGGCACGAACCACATCCAGGTTATGAAGTAAACTCTCCTTAGAAGAAGGGTTAGGACACAAATAAGGAACAACTATTTCCTGATTGATGTTACGGTTAGACACCACCTTGGGAAGAAACCCCAAACCAGTGCGAAGCACAGCCTTATCCGCATGAAAAACCAGATAAGGATGCTCACATTGCAAGGCAGCCAGTTCAGATACTCTGTGTGTCGATGCAATGGCCAACAGGAAGAGAACCCTCCAGGACAGAATCTTAATGTCAATGGAATGCATAGGCTCAAACAAAACCTTCTGCAATACCTTAAGGACCAAGTTTAAGCTCCATGGGGGAGCAGACTGTCTAAAGACAGGCCTGATTCTAGACAGAGCCTGAACAAAAGGATTGGATGTCGGGGAGCTCAGCAAGTCTCCTATGCAACAAGACCGATAATGCCGAAATCTGTCCCTTTAAGGAACTGGCGGCAAGACCCTTCTCCAAACAGTCTTGGAGAAAGGACAGAATCCTGGATACCTTCATCTTATGACAAGGATTTCCATGCTTCTCACACCAGGAAAAGTCCTCCACACCTTATGATAGATGCGACGAGTGACTGGCTTCCTTGCCTGAATTAGAGTATCAATCACACTTTCAGAAAAGCCTCTCTTGGCCAAGACTAGGCATTCAATCTCCACACAGTCAGTGTTGAAAAGGACCGTGTTCCAGCAGATCCCTGCAACAGGGTAATCTCCACAGCGGAGAGGATGACATCCCCACCAGATCCACAAACCACATCCTCCTCAGCCACTATGGAGCAATCAGAATGGCCGAAGCTCACTCCTTTTTGATGCGTACCACTACACAAGGTAGAAGTGGTAACAGTGGAAAAATGTAAGCTAGGCTGAACCCCCAAGGCACCGCTAAGGCATCTATCAGTTCTGCCTGGTGATCCCTGGACCTCGACCCGTATCGGGGTAGCTTGCAATTGAGTCTGGACACCATGAGATCTATCTCTGGCGCTCCCCACCTGAGACAAATCTCTGCAAACACTACGGGGTGAAGAGACCATTCCCCCGGAAGGAAGGATTGCCTGCTGAGAAAGTCTGCTTCCCAGTTGTCCACACCTGGAATGTGGATCGCTGAGAGCGAGCAGCTGTGGAACTCCGCCCACTCCAAGATCCGAGACACCTCCCTCATAGCTAGGGAGCTCCTTGTACCCCCCTGATGGTTGATGTAAGGCAGTGAGGTAATGTTGTCGGTCTGGAATCTGATGAAGTTGAATGACCCCGGAGGAGGCCATGTCTTCAGAGCATTGTAGATTGCTCGGAGTTCCAGATAATTTATCGGGACCATTTTTCTTGTACCATCCTGGCACCCCAAACAGCTCCCAATCCTGCCAGACTCGCGTCCGTGGTCACAATCTCCCAGGACGGTCTCAAGAAGGAAGTCCCCATGGACAGTTGCTCCGGACGGATCCACCAAGAGAGGGAGATCCGAGTCCGAGCATCCATGGATAACTGTTGTGATAGATCTGAATGATCGCCGTTCCACTGTCTCAACATGCACAATTGAAGAGGTCTGAGATGGAACCTGGAATGACGTCTATGCTGGAAACCATGAGTCCGATCACCTCCATACACTGAGCCACCGAGGGGCTTGAGGAGGACTGAAGGGCAAGACAAGAGGACGCAATCTTCCTGCGTCGATGGTCTGTGAGAAATATTTTTATGGACATAGAGTCTATTATTGTGCACAGGAACTCCACCCTGTTGCTGGGAACCAGTTGTTTTTCCAACCGTGAGATTGGAGCAATAGAAGAAGAGCCATCGAATGATCCTCTGCGAGATTGAGCGACAGCGCCTGGACTAGGATATCGTCCAGATAGGGCGCCACGGCAATGCCTCTGGATCTGGCCACTGCAAGTAGCGCCCCCAGATCCTTTGTAAAGACTCTTGGGGCCATCGCCAGACCAAAGGGAAGGGCCACAAACTGGAAGTGTTGGTCCAGAAACGCAAATCTTAGGAACTTGAAGTGGTCCCTGTGAATTGGCACATGAAGGTAAGCTTCCTTCAAGTCTATAGTTGTCATGAACTGTCCCTCTTGAACTAGGGGCAGAATAGATCTGATCATTTCCATTTTGAATGATAGAACACTCAGAAACTTGTTTAAACACTTTAAGTCCAGAATCGGGCGGAACGTGCCCTCCTTCTATGGAACCACAAAAAGATTTGAATAGTACCCTAGACCCCTTTCTGGTTGGGGGACTGGTACGACAACACAGAGAGAGGAGAGATCCCTCACACATTCTAGAAAGGCCGCTCTCTTTTCTGGTCTTGAAGACAGGTTTGACAGGAGGAATCTTCCCCTGGGCAGATGGGATCTGAACCCTATCCTGTAACCCTGGGCGACAACTTCTAGACCCAAGGATCTTGAACATCCTGCAACCAGGCTTCTGAGAAGAGAGATAATCTGCCCCCTACTTGGTCCGGAGACCGGTCGGGGGCCACCCTTTCATGCCGATTTTGTCTCGGCGGGCGTCTTGCTCTGCTTAGACTTGTTCCAAGAATGAGCTGGTTTCCAAGTTCCCTTGGACTGGTCTGCTTTTGCGGCGGGCTGCTGGCGCTGGGCCTTGTCCGCACAAAAGGGACGATAAATAGATCCTTTAGACTTAGCCTTCTTATCCTGCAGTAGGAAAGCTCCCTTGCCTCCAGTAACAGTGGATATGATCGAATCCAATCCTGGACCGAACAGAATCTTTCCTTGAAAAGGCAGCGACAATAGCCTCGACTTAGAGGTCATGTCCGCAGACCAAGACTTTAGCCACAGAGCTAAAATGGAAAAACCTGACACCTTAGCGTTCAGGCAAATAATTTGCATATTGACATCACAGATGAAAAAAATGGGGACCTTTAGCGCCTTAATCTTATCCTGTATCTCGTCGATGGAAGTCTCCCCCTCGACCATTTCATACAGGGATTCACACCAATATGTTGCAGCTCCGGCCACTGCCGACTGAAAAACAAACCCTGTGTGTTGAAACATCTTCCTTAACATGTTTTCCAACTTTTTATCCATGGGCTCTTAAACCACAAACTATCCTCAAGGGGAATAGTTGTCTGTTTCGCGAGCGAGGAGATAGCACCATCCACCTTAGGGACAGTCCCCCACAGCTCGAGCTGAGAGTCCTGGGACGGGGAAGTTTCTTAAAGGGACACTATACTCAAATTTTTTCTTTAGTGATTCAGATAGAGCATGGGATTTTAAGCAACTTTCTAATTCACTCCTATTATCAAATTTTCTTCATTCTCTTGGTATCTTTATTTGAAATGCACAAATGTAAGTTTAGATACCGGCCCATTTTGGGTTGTCCTTGCTGATTGGTGGATAAATTAATCCACCAATAAAAAAGTGCTGTCCAGAGTACTGAAACCAAAAAAAAGCTTAGATGCCTTCTTTTTCAAATAAAGATAGCAAGATAATGAAGAAAAATTGATAATAGGAGCAAATTAGAAAGTTGCTTAAAATTGCATGCTCTTTCTAAATTACAAAAGAAAAAAATTGGGTTCAGTGTCCCTTTAAAGGAAGAAGAAGGGGAAAAGGAAGAACCTAATCGCTCCCATTCATTCTTAATAATATTAGCCATCTTAACAGGAACCGGGAAGGCCTGAGGCACCACCCTGTCCTCATATACCTTATCAAGCTTAGGTTCCGGAACCTCCAGAGTAGCAAGCACTTGCTTGAGCAAAAAGCGCAAATTCTCTATCCTAAACTTAAAGTCAAGCTCCTCCGCAGCCGGAAGTTTAGATGACATGGACTCCGACCCAGAAGGGGCCTCCTCCAAAAAGAGTTGGAGTGGGCCTCGTCATCGTATAACGCCTCTGATATTTCCATAGGCGTAGACAACCCCTGGACCGGGCTGCCATGATACGCCCTACGCGCTTAGCAGAACGTGGTAAGGCATGGATCACTTTCGAAACCGCCGTTTTCAGTTGATCCGCAAAATCTGACGCCCAAGGAATCTCTCCCACAGGAGTAATGGTTGGACCCTGGGGCCCTGCATGTGCAATTGGAGATAAATGCAGAAAACACACCTCACAGGATGGGAAACCCTCAGAGGTGGACGGCTCAGTAGTACTAGACATCTGTTTACTTTTAGATGTCGTAACTTTATTAAGGCATGTGGAACATAGTTGAGCAGGCTGTTCTACCAGAACCTCCTCACAATAAACACAGGAATGAGATCTTGTTAAAGAGGGGGAACCCTCTAACGCGTCAGTCCTCCATAGCTTACGCTTTTATTACAGACTAGATTAACTTAATAAATAGGCCCCTTTATAACCCCCAATGGCCGGGGCACTCACTACCTCCTATGACCCAGACTACAGAAACAGTTTAGTCTCCTGCACCGCTGATCAACAGAGGAAGAGAGATAGCCACATCCGGTCACAAAGAATGCCTGGCAGGACCGCCAATGCACTAAGGAGAAAAACATGCCAAAAAAGGGCCGCGCAATACTCCCGTAAGTAACCTGAAAGTTACACACATCGCCAGAGCCTCATCTCGCACATAACACAGCAATGAAACAATATCATGCATAAACACCCCCATGTTCAATAATCCCCTTTCCAGGAATATTAACCCTTGATTCTTTAAAGATAAAAGGCGTCACACTGTGACCCTGTCTTCTATTATATCATTATGTAATAAAAAAAAGAAATGATCTTACCAGAATCTACGCCGTGGAACAGGAACACGGCCCTTCAAGTGTGACAGGTTAGTAGCCTCGCTCCTGACATGGACTTGAGTGTAAAAAGCAGGCAGCGAAACTCGTCAATGCTGATTGCTTGTGGAGCTGTAAATATGAGTCGGGATGGTTTCGCAGAAAGACTCTCCCTGCATCCCCAGACTCTAACTTTCGCCCAGGCTCTCACTGAGAGGCTTTATTTAAAAGACCTTTATTTTCATTAGTAGGGTCCAAAAGTTTACAGGAACATTTCGAACCTACAATAGGCTCTTAGTCATGTACGTACATGACGAAGAGCCTGTTGTAGGTTTGAAACATTGTTCCTGTAGACTTTTGGACCCTACTAATGAAAATAAAGGTCTTTTAAATAAAGATTTCTTCTGGTGGCTGGAGTGCTTTGGCTGTATGACTATTTGGACTGACAAGATTTGGCAAATCTTACTCCGTGCCCCACAAACAGGTGTGCTGTTCTCCTTCCCTTTTGATTTTCTCACTGAGAGGCTGACAGGACTACTTAAAACTCCAGTCCCAATGCGAAGAGTACTACCCTTCATAAGAGACTACTCTGATCTTCGGCACTTCTCTGCCATGCTCCTGTGATGAAAGGCAAAGAATGACTGGGGGATGAGGGAAGTGGGGGAGATATTTAAGCCTTTGGCTGGGGTGTCTTTGCCTCCTCCTGGTGGCCAGGTTCTTAATTCCCAACAGTCATGAATGAAGCCGTGGGCTCTCCTCCCCTTTAGATGGAAAGAGTTACGCCATTCTCTTGCATGATTCAATGAGTCAGAGACCCCAAGTCAGGATTCTAGTGATGGTGCTCCCAGCCTACCACCATCTAAAAGGAGGCGTTCAGAAGATCCAACAATCTCGCTGAAAAATTGGGAAAACCCAAACTTAATCGCCCCTGAAATACCATTTACGACAAGCCTGGCATCATAACCAGCATTTCAGTTTTTAAAGTGATGGTAAACTTTAAATTTTTTCTGTGAGCTAACAGAATTGTTGTCAAATCAGCACTCTAGCTACAACACAAGGTGCCCAAAGGGGAGAGTGCTGTTTGAAGAACAGTTCAAACTTTTCGCTCACAGAAAAAACATAATTTATGTAAGAACTTACCTGATAAATTCATTTCTTTCATATTAACAAGAGTCCATGAGCTAGTGACGTATGGGATATACATTCCTACCAGGAGGGGCAAAGTTTCCCAAACCTTAAAATGCCTATAAATACACCCCTCACCACACCCACAAATCAGTTTAACGAATAGCCAAGAAGTGGGGTGATAAGAAAAAGTGCGAAGCATATAAAATAAGGAATTGGAATAATTGTGCTTTATACAAAAAAATCATAACCACCACAAAAAAGGGTGGGCCTCATGGACTCTTGTTAATATGAAAGAAATGAATTTATCAGGTAAGTTCTTACATAAATTATGTTTTCTTTCATGTAATTAACAAGAGTCCATGAGCTAGTGACGTATGGGATAATGACTACCCAAGATGTGGATCTTTCCACACAAGAGTCACTAGAGAGGGAGGGATAAAATAAAGACAGCCAATTCCTGCTGAAAATAATCCACACCCAAAATAAAGTTTAACAAAAAACATAAGCAGAAGATTCAAACTGAAACCGCTGCCTGAAGAACTTTTCTACCAAAAACTGCTTCAGAAGAAGAAAATACATCAAAATGGTAGAATTTAGTAAAAGTATGCAAAGAAGACCAAGTTGCTGCTTTGCAGATCTGGTCAACCGAAGCTTCATTCCTAAACGCCCAGGAAGTAGATACTGACCTAGTAGAATGAGCTGTAATTCTTTGAGGCGGAGTTTTACCCGACTCAACATAGGCAAGATGAATTAAAGATTTCAACCAAGATGCCAAAGAAATGGCAGAAGCTTTCTGGCCTTTCCTAGAACCGGAAAAGATAACAAATAGACTAGAAGTCTTACGGAAAGATTTCGTAGCTTCAACATAATATTTCAAAGCTCTAACAACATCCAAAGAATGCAATGATTTCTCCTTAGAATTCTTAGGATTAGGACATAATGAAGGAACCACAATTTCTCTACTAATGTTGTTGGAATTCACAACTTTAGGTAAAAATTCAAAAGAAGTTCGCAACACCGCCTTATCCTGATGAAAAATCAGAAAAGGAGACTCACATGAAAGAGCAGATAATTCAGAAACTCTTCTAGCAGAAGAGATAGCCAAAAGGAACAAAACTTTCCAAGAAAGTAATTTAATGTCCAATGAATGCATAGGTTCAAACGGAGGAGCTTGAAGAGCTCCCAGAACCAAATTCAAACTCCAAGGAGGAGAAATTGACTTAATGACAGGTTTTATACGAACCAAAGCTTGTACAAAACAATGAATATCAGGAAGAATAGCAATCTTTCTGTGAAAAAGAACAGAAAGAGCAGAGATTTGTCCTTTCAAAGAACTTGCGGACAAACCCTTATCCAAACCATCCTGAAGAAATTGTAAAATTCTCGGTATTCTAAAAGAATGCCAAGAAAAATGATGAGAAAGACACCAAGAAATATAAGTCTTCCAGACTCTATAATATATCTCTCGAGATACAGATTTACGAGCCTGTAACATAGTATTAATCACGAAGTCAGAGAAACCTCTATGACCAAGAATCAAGCGTTCAATCTCCATACCTTTAAATTTAAGGATTTCAGATCCGGATGGAAAAAAGGACCTTGTGACAGAAGGTCTGGTCTTAACGGAAGAGTCCATGGCTGGCAAGATGCCATCCGGACAAGATCCGCATACCAAAACCTGTGAGGCCATGCCGGAGCTATTAGCAGAACAAACGAGCATTCCCTCAGAATCTTGGAGATTACTCTTGGAAGAAGAACTAGAGGCGGAAAGATATAGGCAGGATGATACTTCCAAGGAAGTGATAATGCATCCACTGCCTCCGCCTGAGGATCCCGGGATCTGGACAGATACCTGGGAAGTTTCTTGTTTAGATGAGAGGCCATCAGATCTATCTCTGGGAGCCCCCACAATTGAACAATCTGAAGAAATACCTCTGGGTGAAGAGACCATTCGCCCGGATGCAACGTTTGGCGACTGAGATAATCCGCTTCCCAATTGTCTACACCTGGGATATGAACCGCAGAGATTAGACAGGAGCTGGATTCCGCCCAAACCAAAATTCGAGATACTTCTTTCATAGCCAGAGGACTGTGAGTCCCTCCTTGATGATTGATGTATGCCACAGTTGTGACATTGTCTGTCTGAAAACAAATGAACGATTCTCTCTTCAGAAGAGGCCAAAACTGAAGAGCTCTGAAAATTGCACGGAGTTCCAAAATATTGATCGGTAATCTCACCTCCTGAGATTCCCAAACTCCTTGTGCCGTCAGAGATCCCCACACAGCTCCCCAACCTGTGAGACTTGCATCTGTTGAAATTACAGTCCAGGTCGGAAGAACAAAAGAAGCCCCCTGAATTAAACGATGGTGATCTGTCCACCACGTTAGAGAGTGTCGAACAATCGGTTTTAAAGATATTAATTGAGATATCTTCGTGTAATCCCTGCACCATTGGTTCAGCATACAGAGCTGAAGAGGTCGCATGTGAAAACGAGCAAAGGGGATCGCGTCCGATGCAGCAGTCATAAGACCTAGAATTTCCATGCATAAGGCTACCGAAGGGAATGATTGTGACTGAAGGTTTCGACAAGCTGTAATCAATTTTAGACGTCTCTTGTCTGTTAAAGACAGAGTCATGGACACTGAATCTATCTGGAAACCCAGAAAGGTTACCCTTGTTTGAGGAATCAAAGAACTTTTTAGTAAATTGATCCTCCAACCATGATCTTGAAGAAACAACACAAGTCGATTCGTATGAGACTCTGCTAAATGTAAAGACGGAGCAAGTACCAAGATATCGTCCAAATAAGGAAATACCATAATACCCTGTTCTCTGATTACAGACAGAAGGGCACCGAGAATCTTTGTGAAAATTCTTGGAGCTGTAGCAAGGCCAAACGGTAGAGCCACAAATTGGTAATGCTTGTCTAGAAAAGAGAATCTCAGGAACTGATAATGATCTGGATGAATCGGAATATGCAGATATGCATCCTGTAAATCTATTGTGGACATATAATTCCCTTGCTGAACAAAAGGCAATATAGTCCTTACAGTTACCATCTTGAACGTTGGTATCCTTACATAGCGATTCAATAATTTTAGATCCAGAACTGGTCTGAAGGAATTCTCCTTCTTTGGTACAATGAAGAGATTTGAATAAAACCCCATCCCCTGTTCCGGAACTGGAACTGGCATAATTACTCCAGCCAACTCTAGATCTGAAACACAATTCAGAAATGCTTGAGCTTTCACTGGATTTACTGGGACATGGGAAAGAAAAAATCTCTTTGCAGGAGGTCTCATCTTGAAACCAATTCTGTACCCTTCTGAAACAATGTTCTGAATCCAAAGATTGTGAACAGAATTGATCCAAATTTCTTTGAAAAAACGTAACCTGCCCCCTACCAGCGGAACTGGAATGAGGGCCGTACCTTCATGTGAACTTAGAAGCAGGCTTTGCCTTTCTAGCAGGCTTGGATTTATTCCAGACTGGAGATGGTTTCCAAACTGAAACTGCTCCTGAGGACGAAGGATCAGGCTTTTGTTCTTTGTTGAAACGAAAGGATCGAAAACGATTGTTAGCCCTGTTTTTACCTTTAGACTTTTTATCCTGTGGTAAAAAAGTTCCTTTCCCACCAGTAACAGTTGAAATAATAGAATCCAACTGAGAACCAAATAATTTGTTTCCCTGGAAAGAAATGGAAAGTAGAGTTGATTTAGAAGCCATATCAGCATTCCAAGTCTTAAGCCATAAAGCTCTTCTGGCTAAGATAGCCAGAGACATAAATCTAACATCAACTCTAATAATATCAAAAATGGCATCACAGATGAAATTATTAGCATGCTGGAGAAGAATAATAATATCATGAGAATCACGATTTGTTACTTGTTGCGCTAGAGTTTCCAACCAAAAAGTTGAAGCTGCAGCAACATCAGCCAATGATATAGCAGGTCTAAGAAGATTACCTGAACATAGATAAGCTTTTCTTAGAAAAGATTCAATTTTTCTATCTAAAGGATCCTTAAACGAGGTACCATCTGATGTAGGAATGGTAGTACGTTTAGCAAGGGTAGAAATAGCCCCATCAACTTTAGGGATTTTGTCCCAAAATTCTAACCTGTCAGGCGGAACAGGATATAATTGCTTAAAACGTTTAGAAGGAGTAAATGAATTACCCAATCTATCCCATTCCTTAGCAATTACTGCAGAAATAGCATTAGGAACAGGAAAGACTTCTGGAATAACCGCAGGAGCTTTAAAAACCTTATCTAAACGTATAGAATTAGTATCAAGAGGACTAGAATCCTCTATTTCTAAAGCAATTAGTACTTCTTTAAGTAAAGAGCGAATAAATTCCATCTTAAATAAATATGAAGATTTATCAGCATCAATCTCTGAGACAGAATCCTCTGAACCAGAAGAGTCCAAAGAATCAGAATGATGGTGTTCATTTAAAAATTCATCTGTAGAAAGAGAAGATTTAAAAGACTTTTTACGTTTACTAGAAGGAGAAATAACAGACAAAGCCTTCTTTATGGATTCAGAAACAAAATCTCTTATGTTATCAGGAACATTCTGCACCTTAGATGTTGAGGGAACTGCAACAGGCAATGGTACATCACTAAAGGAAATATTATCTGCATTAACAAGTTTGTCATGACATTTAATACAAACAACAGCTGGAGGAATAGCTACCAAAAGTTTACAGCAGATACACTTAGCTTTGGTAGATCCAGCAGGCAGAGGTTTTCCTGTAGTATCTTCTGGCTCAGATGCAACGTGAGACATCTTGCAATATGTAAGAGAAAAAACAACATATAAAGCAAAATAGATCAAATTCCTTATAAGACAGTTTCAGGAATGGGAAAAAAATGCCAAACATCAAGCTTCTAGCAACCAGAAGCAAATGAAAAAATGAGACTGAAATAATGTGGAGACAAAAGCGACGCCCATATTTTTTGGCGCCAAAAAAGACGCCCACATTATTTGGCGCCTAAATGCTTTTTGCGCCAAAAATGACGCAACATCCGGAACGCCGACATTTTTGGCGCAAAATAACGTCAAAAAATGACGCAACTTCCGGCGACACGTATGACGCCGGAAACGGAAATGAATTTTTGCGCCAAAAAAGTCCGCGCCAAAAATGACGCAATAAAATGAAGCATTTTCAGCCCCCGCGAGCCTAACAGCCCACAGGGAAAAAGTCAAATTTTTGAGGTAAGAAAAAATATGATAATTAAAGCATAATCCCAAATATGAAACTGACTGTCTGGAAATAAGGAAAGTTGAACATTCTGAGTCAAGGCAAATAAATGTTTGAATACATATATTTAGAACTTTATAAATAAAGTGCCCAACCATAGCTTAGAGTGTCACAAAAAATAAGACTTACTTACCCCAGGACACTCATCTACATGTTTGTAGAAAGCCAAACCAGTACTGAAACGAGAATCAGTAGAGGAAATGGTAAATATAAGAGTATATCGTCGATCTGAAAAGGGAGGTAAGAGATGAATCTCTACGACCGATAACAGAGAACCTTATGAAATAGACCCCGTAGAAGGAGATCACTGCATTCAATAGGCAATACTCTCCTCACATCCCTCTGACATTCACTGCACGCTGAGAGGAAAACCGGGCTCCAACTTGCTGCGGAGCGCATATCAACGTAGAATCTAGCACAAACTTACTTCACCACCTCCCTTGGAGGCAAAGTTTGTAAAACTGATTTGTGGGTGTGGTGAGGGGTGTATTTATAGGCATTTTAAGGTTTGGGAAACTTTGCCCCTCCTGGTAGGAATGTATATCCCATACGTCACTAGCTCATGGACTCTTGTTAATTACATGAAAGAAATTGACATCCTCGACTTACAGCATCAATAAGAGAAAGGCTCCTTTTCTTGCAGTCTACCTTCAGTGGACTTAATCAATACTAATCTTACTGGGTTTTTTATTAACCTGGAGTTACGGAACGGAAGCCCCCTCCCAGGAAGCCCCCTCCCAGGAATCCGGGTAATATAGTCCCCTCCAGATCCAAGAATACTGAAAAATTAAACCACTGCATATGAACTTAAATTTGCAACTACATTTTTTTTATATCCATGGAGTGAATGCAGCTCTGCTTAAAGACACATGGGGTCAGAACCTACAGAATTCTTTAGAGGATTGCTGTTAAAAATTTGAAGCTTGCATACTACCAATACTTGGGAGAACCTTCTCTAGACACTCACCATACTCTCCTGGTCCAGTGGCTACGGCAAGTGTTTCAAAAGAAGGTCCACCTGACTTGAAACTTAACCCCAGTAACAGCATATCTGTCAGACAGAAAAATACGTATAATGCCTGTAAAAGAAATATACATAAGTAATATCTCATTACACCATTGAGTAGTATCCTACTGTATCGATTGCCTCATAAAATATCAGCTACTTCTGCAACTGCCCAGACCGACAGTGTGAAAACATCCATAGAGGGAGGAAAGGGCCCCTTCTACACACAGCTCCTTCAGAGTACTAATGAAGATGATATACTGGGCCCATTTCAATTTGTAAACAGAGGACATCTGACTGCAGACACTCAAACTACACAGATTACTTACAAAATTTTGTGCACTACTATATTGTCTTCAGCAAAGCGGCCTCATACTATTAAAGGATTCCAGGCATATGGCTCAACAAACAAGTTTGCCCCTAACCAAGACCTACAACAGATTAGTCAGCCCTTTGCTAATGCGGTCACAGGACATACCACCTTTTCATGGGCTAATTTTATATGTTCAAGCTTGATAGAATCTTATGTGGATCTCTTTATAGTATTTTCTATAAGCGTCTGGAATAATGGTAAACCCATATTAACATGTTGGGATATTTGTTGTGACATACAGTCAGTTCGATCTGCTAACCATAGCATGCCTAAAAACATAATTTATGCTTACCTGATAAATTCCTTTCTTCTGTTGTGTGATCAGTCCACGGGTC
Source organism: Bombina bombina (assembly GCF_027579735.1). Classification (NCBI taxonomy): domain Eukaryota; kingdom Metazoa; phylum Chordata; class Amphibia; order Anura; family Bombinatoridae; genus Bombina; species Bombina bombina. The sequence continues at coordinate 124,296 of NW_026512550.1, read as the reverse complement.
ATCATTACTTCTGGGATATAACTCCTCCCCAACAGGAAATGCAAGAGGATTCACCCAGCAGAGCTGCATATAGCTCCTCCCCTCTACGTCACTCCCAGTCATTCGACCAAGAATCAACGAGAAAGGAGAAACCAAGGGTGAAGTGGTGACTGGAGTATAATTTAAAAAATATTTACCTGCCTTAAAAAACAGGGCGGGCCGTGGACTGATCACACAACAGAAGAAAGGAATTTATCAGGTAAGCATAAATTATGTTTTCTTCTGTTATGTGTGATCAGTCCACGGGTCATCATTACTTCTGGGATACCAATACCAAAGCAAAAGTACACGGATGACGGGAGGGATAGGCAGGCTCATTATACAGAAGGAACCACTGCCTGAAGAACCTTTCTCCCAAAAATAGCCTCCGAAGAAGCAAAAGTGTCAAATTTGTAAAATTTGGAAAAAGTATGAAGCGAAGACCAAGTTGCAGCCTTGCAAATCTGTTCAACAGAGGCCTCATTCTTAAAGGCCCAAGTGGAAGCCACAGCTCTAGTAGAGTGAGCTGTAATTCTTTCAGGAGGCTGCTGTCCAGCAGTCTCATAGGCTAAACGAATTATGCTACGAAGCCAGAAGGAGAGAGAGGTAGCCGAAGCCTTATGACCTCTCCTCTGACCAGAGTACACGACAAACAGGGAAGACGTTTGTCGAAAATCCTTAGTTGCCTGCAAGTAGAACTTGAGGGCACGAACTACATCCAGATTGTGTAGAAGACGTTCCTTCTTTGAAGAAGGATTCGGGCACAGGGAAGGAACCACGATCTCTTGATTGATGTTCCTGTTAGTGACTACCTTAGGTAAGAACCCAGGTTTAGTACGCAGAACTACCTTATCTGAATGAAAAATCAAATAAGGAGAATCACAATGTAAAGCTGATAACTCAGAGACTCTCCGAGCCGAAGAAATAGCCATTAAAAATAACACTTTCCAAGATAACAACTTTATATCAATGGAATGAAGGGGTTCAAACGGAACTCCTTGTAGAACGTTAAGAACAAGGTTTAGACTCCATGGCGGAGCAACAGTTTTAAACACAGGCTTGATTCTAGCTAAAGCCTGACAAAAGGCCTGGACGTCTGGATTTTCTGACAGACGCCTGTGCAACAAGATGGACAGAGCTGAGATCTGTCCCTTTAATGAACTAGCCGATAAACCCTTTTCTAAACCTTCTTGTAGAAAGGACAATATCCTAGGAATCCTAACCTTACTCCAGGAGTAACCTTTGGATTCGCACCAGTATAGGTATTTACGCCATATCTTATGGTAAATCCTTCTGGTAACAGGCTTCCTAGCCTGTATCAGGGTATCAATAACCGACTCAGAAAAACCACGTTTTGATAAAATCAAGCGTTCAATTTCCAAGCAGTCAGCTTCAGAGAAGTTAGATTTTGATGTTTGAATGGACCCTGTATCAGAAGGTCCTGTCTTAGAGGTAGAGACCAAGGCGGACAGGATGACATGTCCACTAGATCTGCATACCAAGTCCTGCGTGGCCATGCAGGCGCTATTAGAATCACTGATGCTCTCTCCTGTTTGATTTTGGCAATCAATCGAGGAAGCAGCGGGAAGGGTGGAAACACATAAGCCATCCCGAAGTTCCAAGGTGCTGTCAAAGCATCTATCAGAACCGCTCCCGGATCCCTGGATCTGGACCCGTAGCGAGGAAGTTTGGCGTTCTGGCGAGACGCCATGAGATCTATCTCTGGTTTGCCCCAACGTCGAAGTATTTGGGCAAAGACCTCCGGATGAAGTTCCCACTCCCCCGGATGAAAAGTCTGGCGACTCAAGAAATCCGCCTCCCAGTTCTCCACTCCCGGGATGTGGATTGCTGACAGGTGGCAAGAGTGAGACTCTGCCCAGCGAATTATCTTTGATACTTCCATCATTGCTAGGGAGCTTCTTGTCCCTCCTTGATGGTTGATGTAAGCTACAGTCGTGATGTTGTCCGACTGAAACCTGATGAACCCCTGAGTTTTTAACTGGGGCCAAGCCAGAAGGGCATTGAGAACTGCTCTCAATTCCAGAATGTTTATTGGTAGGAGACTTTCCTCCTGATTCCATTGTCCCTGAGCCTTCAGAGAATTCCAGACAGCGCCCCAACCTAGTAGGCTGGCGTCTGTTGTTACAATTGTCCAGTCCGGCCTGCTGAATGGCATCCCCCTGGACAGATGTGGCCGAGAAAGCCACCATAGAAGAGAGTTTCTGGTCTCTTGATCCAGATTCAGAGTAGGGGACAAGTCTGAGTAATCCCCATTCCACTGACTCAGCATGCACAATTGCAGCGGTCTGAGATGTAGACGTGCAAAGGGTACTATGTCCATTGCTGCTACCATTAAGCCGATCACCTCCATGCATTGAGCTACTGACGGGAGTTGAATGGAATGAAGGACACGGCATGCATTTAGAAGCTTTGTTAATCTGTCTTCTGTCAGATAAATCTTCATTTCTACAGAATCTATAAGAGTCCCCAAGAATGGAACGCTTGTGAGAGGAAAGAGAGAACTCTTCTTTTCGTTCACTTTCCATCCATGCGACCTTAGAAATGCCAGAACTAACTCTGTATGAGACTTGGCAGTTTGAAAGCTTGAAGCTTGTATCAGAATGTCGTCTAGGTACGGAGCTACCGAAATTCCTTGCGGTCTTAGTACCGCCAGAAGGGCACCCAGAACCTTTGTGAAGATTCTTGGAGCCGTAGCCAATCCGAATGGAAGAGCTACAAACTGGTAATGCCTGTCTAAGAAGGCAAACCTTAGATACCGGTAATGATCTTTGTGAATAGGTATGTGAAGGTAAGCATCCTTTAAATCCACTGTGGTCATGTACTGACCCTTTTGGATCATGGGTAAGATTGTCCGAATAGTTTCCATTTTGAACGATGGAACTCTTAGGAATTTGTTTAGGATCTTTAAATCCAAGATTGGCCTGAAAATTCCCTCTTTTTTGGGAACCACAAACAGGTTTGAGTAAAACCCTTGTCCTTGTTCCGACCGCGGAACCGGATGGATCACTCCCATTAATGACAGATCTTGTACACAGCGTAGAAACGCTTCTTTCTTTATCTGGTTTGTTGACAACCTTGACAGATGAAATCTCCCTCTTGGGGGAGAGAATTTGAAGTCTAGAAGGTATCCCTGAGATATGATCTCTAGCGCCCAGGGATCCTGAACATCTCTTGCCCAAGCCTGGGCGAAGAGAGAGAGTCTGCCCCCCACTAGATCCGGTCCCGGATCGGGGGCCCTCGATTCATGCTGTCTTAGGGGCAGCAGCAGGTTTCCTGGCCTGCTTGCCCTTGTTCCAGGACTGGTTAGGTTTCCAGCCTTGTCTGTAACGAGCAACAGCTCCTTCCTGTTTTGGTGCAGTGGAAGTTGGTGCTGCTCCTGCTTTGAAATTCCGAAAGGGACGAAAATTAGACTGTCTAGCCTTAGCTTTGGCTTTGTCTTGAGGCAGGGCGTGGCCCTTACCTCCTGTAATGTCAGCGATAATTTCTTTCAAACCGGGCCCAAATAAAGTTTGCCCCTTGAAAGGTATATTAAGTAATTTGGACTTAGAAGTTACATCAGCTGACCAGGATTTTAGCCACAGCGCCCTACGTGCCTGAATGGCGAATCCTGAGTTCTTAGCCGTAAGTTTGGTTAAATGTACTACGGCCTCCGAAATGAATGAATTAGCTAGTTTAAGGACTCTAAGCCTGTCCGTAATGTCGTCCAGCGTAGCTGAACTAAGGTTCTCTTCCAGAGACTCAATCCAAAATGCTGCCGCAGCCGTAATCGGCGCGATGCATGCAAGGGGTTGCAATATAAAACCTTGTTGAACAAACATTTTCTTAAGGTAACCCTCTAATTTTTTATCCATTGGATCTGAAAAAGCACAGCTATCCTCCACCGGGATAGTGGTACGCTTAGCTAAAGTAGAAACTGCTCCCTCCACCTTAGGGACCGTTTGCCATAAGTCCCGTGTGGTGGCGTCTATTGGAAACATCTTTCTAAATATTGGAGGGGGTGAGAACGGCACACCGGGTCTATCCCACTCCTTAGTAACAATTTCAGTTAGTCTCTTAGGTATAGGAAAAACGTCAGTACTCGCCGGTACCGCAAAGTATTTATCCAACCTACACAATTTCTCTGGTATTGCAACAGTGTTACAATCATTAAGAGCCGCTAAAACCTCCCCTAGTAATACACGGAGGTTCTCCAATTTAAATTTAAAATTTGAAATATCTGAATCCAATCTGTTTGGATCAGAACCGTCACCGACAGAATGAAGCTCTCCGTCCTCATGCTCTGCAAGCTGTGACGCAGTATCAGACATGGCTCTAGTATTATCAGCGCACTCTGTTCTCACCCCAGAGTGATCACGCTTGCCTCTTAGTTCTGGTAATTTAGCCAAAACTTCAGTCATAACAGTAGCCATATCTTGTAATGTTATCTGTAATGGCCGCCCAGATGTACTAGGCGCCACAATATCACGCACCTCCCGGGCGGGAGATGCAGGTACTGACACGTGAGGCGAGTTAGTCGGCATAACTCTCCCCTCGCTGTTTGGTGAAATTTGTTCAATTTGTACAGATTGGCTTTTATTTAAAGTAGCATCAATACAGTTAGTACATAAATTTCTATTGGGCTCCACCTTGGCATTGGAACAAATGACACAGGTATCTTCCTCTGAATCAGACATGTTTAACACACTAGCAAATAAACTTGCAACTTGGTTACAATCTTATTTAACAAAAACGTACTGTGCCTCAAAGAAGCACTAAACGATTAAATGACAGTTGAAATAATGAACTGAAAAACAGTTATAGCATCAATCCTTGAAAATAACACAACTTTTAGCAAAGGTTTGTTCCCATTAGTAAAGTAACAATAATTAAATTTGAAACATAAAAATTACAGAGCAACGTCTTTAATCACAGTCAATATATAAGTCTCACAGCTCTGCTGAGAGAATCTACCTCCCTTCAAAGAAGTTTGAAGCCCCCTGAGTTCTGTTAGAGATGAACCGGATCATGCAGGAAATACAAGAGTAACTGACTGGAAATTTTTGATGCGTAGCAAAGAGCGCCAAAAACGGCCCCTCCCCCTCACACAACAGCAGTGAGAGAGAAACGAAACTGTCACAATTAAAACAAGCAACTGCCAAGTGGAAAAATAATGCCCAAACATTTATTCACTCAGTACCTCAGAAAATGCAAACGATTCTACATTCCAGCAAAAACGTTTAACATAATAAATACCTATTAAAAGGTTTAATGTACTTTTAACAGAGTAATTCCAGTGAAATACCATCCCCAGAATACTGAAGTGTAGAGTATACATACATGTCATTATAACGGTATGGCAGGATTTTCTCATCAATTCCATTCAGAAAATAAAAACTGCTACATACCTCAATGCAGATTCATCTGCCCGCTGTCCCCTGATCTGAAGCTTTTACCTCCCTCAGATGGCCGAGAAACAGCAATATGATCTTAACTACTCCGGTTAAAATCATAGTAAAAACTCTGGTAGATTCTTCTTCAAACTCTGCCAGAGAGGCAATAACACGCTCCGGTGCTATTGTAAAATAACAAACTTTTGATTGAAGTTATAAAAACTAAGTATAATCACCATAGTCCTCTCACACATCCTATCTAGTCGTTGGGTGCAAGAGAATGACTGGGAGTGACGTAGAGGGGAGGAGCTATATGCAGCTCTGCTGGGTGAATCCTCTTGCATTTCCTGTTGGGGAGGAGTTATATCCCAGAAGTAATGATGACCCGTGGACTGATCACACATAACAGAAGAAAGGAGCCAATAGTCCAATAAGATAACCGTACCTGCTTCCTCTGGGTGGGGTAAAATTATAGGGACAAAATAAAAGGGTGACGTAATTGGAACGTGACCACTCTAGTCTCATATAATTGGTAATACACATTGGTGTCTGTATGACGTGGCATGGTCACGTAATCATCCTAATTTTAACAATGAACTAGTTATGTTTACTAAAAACGTCATTGCCAACGCGTAACCTATGTCAGATGTATGAGGCTACAATTGGCCATAGTAGTGACAAATAAATGTTGAAAATAACTGATCTTTATATAATTAAATGTGCAGTATTAAATGGTCAATAATGTGATATTGATAAAAAAATAGAATTGATGTAAAAGAACCAGAGAGTGTGTGGATGTACTAAAAAGACATCAAAAAATGTCTGTTAATCTTTACATAAATCGGTGTATATAGTGTCCAGGACAATAGACATTTTTGGAATACCTTAGGTTGTCTACTTTTGCATATGGTATGCCATCATGGGGGTAAATTTTCTTTCCTTGACTGTCATACTGTTTCAAAGGCGACATATGCCCAGAAAATGAAGTAAAAGGGCCGGCCCCATATTTGGGCCTGTAACAACCAGAAATCCCAGAAAACCTATACATGGGGGGCATTGCAGAATATAAATATGGTTGTTTTTATTGCAGTAAGGATTATGTCATTCACACTAAAAAAAGTATGTGCATGCTTGGAAAAAAATATAGTTTCTTAATTTCTGACACTTAAATTTTATTTATATTAAATTATAGTTCATATATAGAAAACAATATATAATAAGTGTCGGTGTACAGAATATGAGAAAGGTAAATTATGGTTGACATATATAAAATTCTAAGTTTTATTTTTACGTTCAGAACTGGGACAATAAAATACTTTTAAATAGTTGGTTACATTTTCAACAGCATCTATATGTCCCTGTATAATATTTATCATCAGAGGTTATTTGGAGTGCACAACCTGAATTTAACTAGGACAAAATAAGTAAATCTGGTTTGTGTGATATAATAAATGACCAGGGTTATTAAAGGGACATAAAACCCAAACTTTTTCTTTCATGATAGAGCATAGGATATTAAACAACTTTATTAGGATATTAAACAACTTTACAATTTACTTCTATTATCAAATGTTCTTAGTTTTGTTGTTATTCTTTGTTGAAAAGCAGGAAGGTAAGTTCAAGAGTGTGCACGTGTCTGCAGCACTATATGGTAGCAGTTTTGTAACAGTGTTATACATTAGCATGAGCACTAGATGGCAACACTATTTCCTGTCATGTAGTGCTCCAGACATGTGCACGCTACCTATCTAGATATCTCTTCAACCACACATAACAAGAGAATTAAAAAAATTTAACAAGAGAAGTAAATTGGAAACGTTTTTAAAATGGTGTTCTCTATCTGAATCATGAAAGAAAAATTTGGGGTTTCATGTTCCTTTAACCCCTTGAGGACTGATGACGGTCCTGAACCGTCATGACTTAAAACAAGCAGGGGAAGCGATCAGAGATCGGTTCCGCTGAAATACCGCTGTTACTATCTGCCAGGCATGAGGCAGATAGTAACAGACAATTATTATGTTTGTGACAGTGTTACAATGTCACTATTGATAAATATTACAAATATATATTTTGAAACAGCAATGTCCTCTACTTGTACTTATAGCCCTATAACTTGCAAAAAAAAAAAAAAAAGCATGTAAACACTGGGTGTTTTTAAACTCAGGACAAAATTTTGAATCTATTTAGCAGTTTTTTTTTCCATTAGCTTTTGTAGATGAATAAAAGATTTTTCAAGTAAAAGTAAAATGACGTTTTTTTTTTTTTTTTTTTTTATTAATTTTTCACCATATTTTTTTTAAAAAAAAAAAAGTAAATTATATGACATGATACAAATAATGGTATGTAAAAAAAAAAAGCCCTTCTTGACCTGGAAAAAAAACAACATAATTTATGCTTACCTGATAAATTTATTTCTCTTGTGATGTATCCAGTCCACAAATCATCCATTACTTGTGGGATATTCTCATTCCCAACAGGAAGTTGCAAAGGACACCCACAGCAGAGCTGTCTATATAGCTCCTCCCCTCACTACCATATCCAGTCATTCGACCGAAAACAAGCAGAGAAAGGGGAAACCATAGGGTGCAGTGGTGACTGTAGTTTAAAATTAAAAAATACCTGCCTTAAAATGACAGGGCGGGCCGTGGACTGGATACACCACAAGAGAAATAAATTTATCAGGTAAGCATCAATTATGTTTTCTCTTGTAAGGTGTATCCAGTCCACGGATCATCCATTACTTGTGGGATACCAATACCAAAGCTAAAGTACACGGATGAAGGGAGGGACAAGGCAGGTACTTAAACGGAAGGTACCACTGCCTGTAAAACCTTTCTCCCAAAAATAGCCTCTGAAGAAGCAAAAGTATCAAATTTGTAGAATTTTGAAAAAATATGAAGCGAAGACCAAGTCGCCGCCTTGGAAATCTGTTCAACAGAAGCCTCATTTTTAAAGGCCCTTGTGGAAGCCACAGCTCTAGTAGAATGAGCTGTAATCCTTTCTGGAGGCTGCTGGCCAGCAGTCTCATAGGCTAAGCGGATTATGCTTCTTAGCCAAAAAGAAAGAGAGGTTGCCGAAGCCTTTTGACCTCTCCTCTGTCCAGAGTAGACAACAAACAAAGCAGATGTTTGACGAAAATCTTAGTAGCTTGTAAGTAAAAACTTTAAAGCACGAACCACATCCAGATTGTGTAATAGACGCTCCTTCTTTGAAGAAGGATTAGGACACAAAGACGGAACAACAATCTCTTGATTGATATTCTTATTAGATACCACCTTAGGTAAAAACCCAGGTTTGGTACGCAGAACTACCTTATCTGCATGGAAGATCAGATAAGGAGAATCACATTGTAAGGCAGATAACTCGGAAACTCTACGAGCCGAGGAAATAGCTACCAAAAAAGGAACTTTCCAAGCTAAAAGTTTGATATCTATGGAATGAAGAGGTTCAAACGGAACCCCCTGAAGAACTTTAAGAACCAAATTGAAGCTCCAAGGTGGAGCAACAGGTTTAAACACAGGCTTGATTCTAACTAAAGCCTGACAAAATGCCTGAACGTCTGGGGCATCCGCCAGACGCTTGTGCAAAAGAATAGATAGCACAGAAATCTGTCCCTTTAAGGAACTAGCTGACAATCTTTTCTCCAATTCTTCTTGGAGAAAAGATAATATCCTGGGAATCCTGACCTTACTCCATGAGTAGCCCTTAGATTCACACCAATAAAGATATTTACGCCATATTTTATGATAGATTTTCCTGGTGACAGGCTTCCGTGCCTGAATCAAGGTATCAATGACTGACTCGGAGAAACCACGCTTTGATAAAATCAAGCGTTCAATCTCCAGGCAGTCAACCTCAGAGAAATTAGATTTTGATGGTTGAAAGGACCTTGAAGTAGAAGGTCCTGTCTCAGCGGCAGAGTCCATGGTGGAAAGGATGACATGTCCACCAGATCTGCATACCAAGTCCTGCGTGGCCACGCAGGCGCTATCAAGATCACCGATGCTCTCTCCTGCTTGACTTTGGCAATCAGACAAGGGAGAAGAGGAAACGGTGGAAACACATAAGCCAGGTTGAAGGACCAAGGCGCTGCTAGAGCATCTATCAGCGTTGCCTTGGGGTCCCTGGACCTGGATCCGTAACAAGGAAGCTTGGCTGGCGAGACGCCATGAGATCCAGTTCTGGTTCGCACCAACGAAGAACCAATTGTGCAAACACCTCCGGATGGAGTTCCCACTCCCCTGGATGAAAAGTCTGACAACTTAGAAAATCCGCCTCCCAGTTCTCTACACCTGGGATATGGATAGCTGATAGGTGGCAAGAGTGAATCTCTGCCCAGCGAATTATCTTTGAGACTTCTAACATCGCTAGGGAACTCCTTGTTCCCCCTTGATGGTTGATGTAAGCCACAGTCGTGATGTTGTCCGACTGAAATCTGATGAACCTCATTGTCGCTAGATGAGGCCAAGCCTGAAGAGCATTGAATATCGCTCTTAGTTCCAGAATGTTTATTGGAAGGAGTGACTCCTCCTGAGTCCACGATCCCTGAGCCTTCAGGGAGTTCCAGACTGCACCCCAACCTAGAAGGCTGGCATCTGTCGTTACAATTGTCCAATCTGGCCTGCGAAAGGTCATACCTTTGGACAGATGGGCCCGGGATAGCCACCAGAGAAGAGAATCCCTGGTCTCTTGGTCCAGATTCAGTAAAGGGGACAAATCTGTGTAATCCCCATTCCACTGACTGAGCATGCATAGTTGCAGCGGTCTGAGATGTAGGCGTGCAATCGGCACTACGTCCATTGCCGCTACCATTAAGCCGATTACTTCAATGCACAGAGCCACCGAAGGGCGAGGAATGGAATAAAGAACACGGCAGTAATTTAGAAGTTTTGATAACCTGGACTCCGTCAGGTAAATTTTCATTTCTACAGAATCTATCAGAGTCTCTAGGAAGGAAACTCTTGTGAGGGGGGATAGAGAACTCTTTTTCTCGTTCACCTTCCACCCATGCGACCTCAGAAATGCCAACACTATGTCCGTATGAGACTTGGCAATTTGAAAGTTTGACGCCTGAATCAGGATGTCGTCTAAATAAGGGGCCACTGCTATGCCCCGTGGCTCTGGTATTGCCTGTCTAGGAAGGCAAACCTGAGAAACCGATGATGATTTTTGTGTATCGGAATGTGCAGATAAGCATCCTTTAAATCCATTGTAGTCATGTATTGACCCTCCTGGATCATGGGTAGGATGGCACGAATAGTCTCCATCTTGAATGATGGAACTCTGAGGAATTTGTTTAAGATCTTTAGATCCAAAATTGGTCTGAAGGTTCCCTCTTTTTTGGGAACCACAAACAGATTTGAGTAAAATCCCTGTCCCTGTTCCTTCTTTGGGACTGGATGGATCACTCCCATAACTAGGAGGTCTTGTACACAGTGTAAGAATGCCTCTTTCTTTATCTGGTTTGCAGATAATTGTGAAAGGTGAAATCTCCCTTTTGGGGGGGGGGAAGCCTTGAAGTCCAGAAGATATCCCTGGGATATAATTTCCAACGCCCAGGGATCCTGGACATCTCTTGCCCAAAGAGCAAAAGTCTGCCCCCTACTAGATCCATTACCGGATAGGGGGCCGTTCCTTCATGCTGTCTTAGAGGCAGCAGCAGGTTTTTTGTCCTGCTTACCCTTGTTCCAGGTCTGGTTAGGTCTCCAGACCGTCTTGGGCTGAGCAAAAGTTCCCTCTTGTTTTGCATTAGAGGAAGTTGATGCCGCACTTGCCTTGAAGTTTCAAAAGGCACGAAAATTAGACTGTTTGGCCCTTGGTTTGGACCTATCCTGAGGAAGGGCATGACCTTTTCCTCCAGTGATATCAGCAATAATCTCCTTCAAACCAGGCCCGAATAGGGTCTGCCCCTTGAAGGGAATGTTAAGCAGCTTAGATTTTGAAGTAACGTCAGCTGACCATGATTTAAGCCATAGCGCTCTGCGCGCCTGGATAGCAAAACCAGAATTCTTAGCCGTTAGTTTAGTCAAATGAACAATGGCATCAGAAACAAAAGAATTGGCTAGCTTAAGTGCTCTAAGCTTGTCAAGTATTTCATCCAATGGAGTCGCTACCTGTAAAGCCTCTTCCAGAGACTCAAACCAGAATGCCGCAGCAGCAGTGACAGGTGCAATGCATGCAAGGGGCTGTAGGATAAAACCTTGTTGAATAAACATTTTCTTAAGGTAACCCTCTAACTTTTTATCCATTGGATCTAAGAAAGCACAACTGTCCTCGACAGGGATAGTAGTACGCTTTGCTAGAGTAGAAACTGCTCCCTCCACCTTAGGAACTGTCTGCCATAAGTCCCGTGTGGTGGCGTCTATTGGAAACATTTTTCTAAAAACAGGAGGGGGAGAGAACGGCACACCTGGTCTATCCCATTCCTTAGTAATAATTTCTGTAAACCTTTTAGGTATTGGAAAAACATCAGTACACACCGGCACTGCATAGTATTTATCCAGTCTACACAATTTATCTGGCACTGCAATTGTATCACAGTCATTCAGAGCAGCTAAAACCTCCCTGAGTAACACGCGGAGGTGTTCAAGCTTAAATTTAAATGTAGAAATATCAGAATCAGGTTGCATCATCTTCCCCGAGTCAGAAATATCACCCACAGAAAGAAGCTCTCCTTCTTCAGCTTCTGCATATTGTGAGGCAGTATCAGACATAGTTCTTAAAGCGTCAGTATGCTCTGTATTTCGTCTAACTCCAGAGCTATCTCGCTTTCCTCTAAATACAGGTAGTCTGGCTAACACCGCTGACAGTGTATTATCCATGACTGCCGCCATGTCTTGTAAAGTAAACGCTATGGGCGCCCTGGATGTACTTGGCGCCATTTGAGCGTGAGTACCTTGAGCGGGAGTCAAAGGATCTGACACGTGGGGAGATTTAGTCGGCATAACTTCCACCTCGTCAGATTCCTCTGGTGATAAATTTTTTAAAAGACAGAATATGATTTTTATTGCTTAAAGTGAAATCAGTACATTTGGTACACATTCTAAGAGGGGGTTCCACCATGGCTTTTAAACATAATGAACAAGGAGTTTCCTCTATGTCAGACATGTTTATACAGACTAGCAATGAGACTAGCAAGCTTGGAAAACACTTTAAATCAAGTTAACAAGCAAATATAAAAAAACGGTACTGTGCCTTTAAGAGAAACAAATTTTGTCAGAATTTGAAAAACAGTGAAAAAAGGCAGTAAATCAAACAAATTTTTTACAGTGTGTATAATAATCTAACAGAGCATTGCACCCACTTGCAAATGGATGATTAACCCCTTAGTTAAAAAACCGGATCAAAAAAACGATAGACGTTTTTTAACAGTCACACCAAACTGCCACAGCCTTACTGTGTGCCTACCTTCCCCAACAAACAATTTTGGAAGCCTAAAAGCCCTTTAGAGATGTCCTGTAGCAGTCAGGGAACTCCTGGATGTCTCAGTCTGTAATAGTTAATGCACAAAAAAGCACTAAACTAGGCCCCTCCCACTCATAGTAACACAGTGGAAAGCCTCAGGGAACTGTTTCTAGGCAAATTTAAGCCAGCCATGTGGAAAAAAACTAGGCCCCAATAAAGTTTTATCACCAAAGTATATATAAAAACGTTTAAACATGCCAGCAAATGTTTTATATTGTAAATATAAAAGAGTTTTACCTCAGAAAGTAAGCATGATACCAGTTGCTATTAAATCACTGTATTCAGGCTTACCTTACATAAATTTGGTATCAGCAGCATTTTCTAGCCTTCATTTCATCTTCTAGAAAAATATTAACTGCACATACCTCATAGCAGGATAACCTGCACGCCATTCCCCCGCTGAAGTTATCTCTCTCTTCAGACATGTGTGAGAACAGCAATGGATCTTAGTTACAACCTGCTAAGATCATAGAAATCCCAGGCAGATTCTTCTTTTTTCCTGCCTGGAACAAAATAGCACAAACTCCGGTACTATTTAAAAATAATAAACTCTTGATTGAAGCAAAATAACAGCTACATTTCACCACTTATCTCTTACTACCTCCAAGCTTGTTGAGAGTTGCAAGAGAATGACTGGATATGGTAGTGAGGGGAGGAGCTATATAGACAGCTCTGCTGTGGGTGTCCTCTTGCAACTTCCTGTTGGGAATGAGAATATCCCACAAGTAATGGATGATCCGTGGACTGGATACACCTTACAAGAGAAATATAAATTTGTATGGGAACATTAAATGAGAGAGGAAAAATTGCAGCTAAACACAAACACCACAAAAGTGTTAAAACAGGAGACATAATACCCTTTTTTCCCTTCTGTTAGGCAGAGAAAGCACGCAATTTTAAACAACTTTCCAACTTATTTATAATATCTAATTTGTTTCGCTCTCATGGAATCCTTTGTTGAAAAGCATACATAGTTAGGCTCAGGAGCTGCTGATTGGTGGCTACACTGATGCCTTATGTTATTGGCTCACCCATGTGTATGGCTTTTTCTTCAAGAAAAGATTTTAAGAGATGGAAGCAAAATAGATAAACGGAAGTAAATTGGAAAGTTGTTTAAAATCGTATTTTCTTTTCTAAATTATGAAAGAAAAATGTTGGGTTGTATGCCCCTTGGGTGGGTGCGTTTTCAAGTGTTTTTGAATCACCAGAGTAATTATCTATATTCATTCTTTCAGTCAGTATGCACTAATAGTATTTATCTCATTGACTGAATAACATATTGATAACTGACATAGTCCAATTAAATGCAATTCCACATCATAGCTTAATAAATACAGACAACTTTTTAAATGTTGTATGAAAGTTTATGTACAAAATATATATCACAACTGAATTAACCAAGCAAACGTCAACTCACTTGGGTACATAATGCCAAAAATAAACTCCCAAAGATTGTTGTTATCTGAGCACTGTACCCCACGTTTAGTTAATCTCTCACTAAAAAGAACTAGGGGGAAGATTTTTCAGCCTCAGAGGAATTCCCTTCCTGTTGTTGCTGCTGCATTTCTTCCAGCATATTTTTCAGGTTCATCTCGAGCAAGGGATCGCGCGTCTCTGTTTCTGTTGACTTCGATGGTCGAATCTACAAAACAGGAAAAGGCTGTATGTTTTTCTTTATCAACAATACATTTTTATTCCATTCCTTAACTCTCTGACTTGATAACTGGCTTTGTACGGAAATCAGCCAATGCTGCCATGATCATGCAAATTAATCATAGCTTTCCTTGTGACTTAATACAATACGCATCCCCCTAGTCTAGATAATCCACATCAGTTTCTAACATTTTTTTAGTCATTTAGTTTTTAGTGACATTAAAAAAAAAAACCCATATACATCCACACCACGAGGAATCCTTGATTCTATTTGTTTTTCTAAATAAAAAAGGATTCAAAAAAAAAAAAAGATAACTTTTAGACAACATAAATATACTTCCAACTAAAAAATATATTAAATTCTCATTTTTCCACACCTATAAGAAAGCACAAACATTATAATATAAAGATGAATGTTACTGAGTTGAGATTAAAAAATGTAAAAAGAAAGTGCATAAAATGATAAAGTGATCATTTTAATATTACAAGGAAAAGTGACACACATGAAACAAAGGATACAATGATATATTTAAATTATGCAATACTACATAAGAAAGGTTGAAGTTCTGAGGCAGATTACTATAAAAAAAGATTGTCACACACATTTTCGTTTTGCCATCACTGCCTTTCCTTGTTAAAGTTGTAAAAACCAGACAAGATGAAGAATTCTGTATTAGCATTATACCAGCAAAAAATCAGTTGCGCCAACCCCACCAAACAAACAATTGCATTAAAAGGACATGAAACCCCAAAAAATTACTTTCATGATACAGATAGAGAATACAATTTTAAACAACTTTCCAATTTACTTCTATTATCTAATTTGCTTCATTCTCTTGGTATCCTTTGTTGAAAATCATATCTAGATAGGCCCAGGAGCTTGGAGCTAACTGCTGATTGGTGGTTGAACTTTCCCATTTTCATTGGCCTACAAATGTGTTCAGCTAGCTCCCAGGAGTTCATTGCTCCTTCTTCAATAAAAGATACCAAGATAATGAAGAAAAATAGATAACAGAAGTAAATTGGAAAGTTGTTTAAAATTGTATTCTCTATCTGAATCATGGAAGAAAAATGTTGGGTTTCATGTCCCTTTAAGGTAAAAGTAATTTTAAATACTTTTTGTGCCTGTGTCTCAGGAGTTATTTAGCTTGTTAAAGGGACATGAAACCCCCAAAAAATCTTACATGATTCAGATAGAGAATACAATTTTAAACAACTTTCTAATTTACTTCTATTATCTAATTTGTTTAATTCTCTTGGTATCATTTGTTGAAGGAGCAGAAATGCACTACTGGTTTCTAACTGAACACATGGGTGAGCCAATGATAATCGTTATATTTCTGCAACCATCAATCAGCAGCTAGAACCTAGGTTCTTTGCTGCTCCTGAGCTTTCCTAGATAGACCTTTCAGCAAAGAATAACAAGAGAAGGAAGCAAATTAAAAAATAGAAGTAAATGGGAAAGTTGTTTAAAATTGTATGCTCTGTCTAAATCATGAAAGAAAAATTTTGGGTTTCATGTCCCTTTAAAGGGACAGTATTCACTCATTTTCATATAACTGCATGCAATAGACACTACTATAAAGAGACCGATATAAAAATCCAGTATAAAACTGTTTAAAAACTTACTTAGAAGCTCTCAGTTTAGCTCTGTTGAAAAGGCAGTTGGAAAGCCCACTGCAAAAGGCAAATAAGACACTCCCCCCTCCCCCTTCTTTTGCATATGAAAAGACCCTTTACACAAACAGGAGCAAGCTGGAGTAGGTATCTGACAGTATTCACATAAAACTTTGGGGCTTGGTTAGGAGTCTGAAAATCAGAGCAATGTTATTTAAAAATAAGCAAAACTATACATTTAAAAACAAAAAAAAAACTATGGGCTATATAAATAGATTTACATTTAGGCAAAGAAAAAATGAGTGTATAATGTCCCTTTAATAACTCACAGGTGAGGCACACGCTGCTCTCAGCTACAAGGTTTTTTGGTTGTAGCTCTTTATATAGTGAGTAGATAGAAAACTGAAAGGTAAAGGAGACAGGAAAGTCAAAATTAAACATTCATGATTCGGACAGAGCACCCAAAAACACACAATTTTCCAATTTACTTTTATTATGAAATGTACTTAATTCTCTTGATATCCTTTATTGAAGAGCATACGTGGGTATAACAACACATTTTTTTATATTATAATAACACTAGATTTTGTCTCTGACTGTGAAATTAACCTAGATTTGTTAGCCAATTGTTTATCTTTGTATACAATTTTACACTTTGGTTTAATATTATATTTTATTTCTTTAGATTACATAGTCTGCTATAACTAATATAAATATGTGATCTTCATTATTGATACGCACTACATCGAGTGATATTTTTAAAAAAAGTATTAGGTATACATTGTGAATTTTATATAGCAGTATATAAATAGTGTATCATTTTGATATACCATTGTAAGACACTATCAAAAAGGCATTATACCATACCACCTTAAAAACAAAATTTATGCTTACCTGATAAATGTATTTCTTTTTTGACACGATGAGTCCACGGATTATCTAATTACTATTGGAAATATCACTCCTGACCAGCAGGAGGCGGCAAAGCTGTTAAATATCACCTGCCTTCCCTCCCACCCCAGTCATTCGACCGAAGTAAAGGAGAGAAAGGAAGCAACAAGGTGCAGAGGTGTCTGAAGTTTATAATATACCAAGAACCTGTCTATAGAACAGGGCGGGCCGTGGACTCATTGTGTCAAAAAAGAAATACATTTATCAGGTAAGCATAAATTTTCTTTTCTTTTTAATGACACAATGAGTCCACGGATCATATAATTACTATTTGGAATCAATACCCAAGCTAGAGTACACAGATGATAAGGGAGGGACAAGACAGGGAACCTAAACGGAAGGCACCACTGCTTGAAGAACCTTTCTCCCAAAAGTGGCCTCAGCCAAGGCAAAAGTGTCAAATTTGTAGAACTTTGAAAAAGTGTGAAGAGAGAACCAAGTTGCAGCGTTGCAAATCTGATCTACAGAAGCTTAATTTTTGAATGCCCATGAGGAAGAAACAGCCTTCGTGGAATGAGCCGTAACCCTCTCTGGAGGTTGCTGTCCAGCAGATTCATAGGCAAAACGTATGATACTCTTTAGCCAAAAAGAAAGAGAAGTAGCCGTAGCTTTCTGTCCCTTATGTTTTCCAGAGAAAACCATAAACAAAGCAGAAGAATAATGTTCCGGTCAGAGACTACTTTAGGAAGAAAACCTAACTTTGTACATAAAACTACCTTATCCGAATGAAAAAATAAGGTAAGGTGACTCATACTGTAATGCCGAGAGCTCTGACACTCTACCAGCAGATGAAATAGCCATGAGAAACAAAACTTTCCAAGATAACTTAATATCTAAGGAATGCATGAGCTCAAACGGAGCCCCTTGAAGACTTTACCACTTCCTTGCTCTAACATAGGCAATGAGAATGACTGGGGTGGGAGGGAAGGGAGGTGATATTTAACAGCTTTGCTTTGGTGCTCTTTGCCGCCTCATGCTGGGCAGGAGTGATATTCCCAATAGTAATTAGATGATCCGTGGACTCATTGTGTCATTAAAAAGAAATAGAGGTATGTGCCAATTATACAGGATCCAATCGAAATCAGGAATATCCAACCAATGGGTGAAAAGGAACACCTTTAAAATAATCTAATAAAGAGCTCTGGAGTATCTTGACAAAGCCCATCAATGGTGAAACGGGTAGATCTACATCAGTATTACTATCAGAGACAAGAGGATACATCATAGGACTACTACAGATTACCAAGAAAGACCCCAAGATTCCTTCAGCTCCACTCCAGCCCCTTGTGTGGACTCTCTAGTTTATACAGCTTAGGAGAAAAAGCCAGGGCAAGGTCCAGGGAGTACAGAGCAGTAATTGGAAGTATTGGAACCGAGGGCTCCTTTCTGTTATTATTGTAACTGGTGTGCTGATTCCAGACACTAAACGGAGAAGAAAGAGACACTAAGCCTATATTGTGGAAAGAGGCTTTATTTTACTTGAGGAACGTGCTAATACCTGCTCATAATTGCAACAGAAGTATAAAGGTTAAATGAGTACTTTTGCAACAAAACGGACTGCTTCTTTACAACGCAATTTTCGGCACCAGATTGGCCAAGACATCGGACCTATCAGAGGAGAGGTGTGTTATCCTACAACCAATAGGATTGAAGGTGTGGCATCCGAAGTTAGCCGCAAAGTATACACACTAGCCATTAGGCGTTCCACGCCACTGCATACAGACACCTGCTACAGAAACTTTTGTTTTACCCTATGGATCAGGAGTAAGGTACCTTACACATTTTTAGACAGTTAGCGCACTTTACATTTAGCGGTCTGAGTCCTTTACCAGCGCTTCTTTTTTACTTTTGTCTTAAACAAACAAAGGGAGAAGTCCCTACATCATATATCAAGCCTTTTATGTGCACTTAATTTATCCTTTTTTTTAACTTCGTTATTTGTGAGTCTTATTGACTCTGGTTTTAGACATTTTTTTAGCTTTTGAATAAATATCTGTGATTTCATCCCTAATATAGAATTATGAAATTTTTGATATTATTGTCTCACACTATAATACAGATTCATTATATTTGGTGCCACATGAGTGTTTACTTATATAAGCGTTTTATATATCAGTGTAGTTTATATTCCAGCTATTTTATAGCGCCAGTTCTACTTTTTATTTGATAATTTTAATTCTATACAATAACACTAATGTCATACAGTTCTCAAGACACATGCATGTGTGTGAGACTACTTAAATATGTTCTTCAACAAAGGCTATTTCAGAGAATTTTGTCAATTTAATAGAAATATAGAAACATAGAATTTGACGGTAGATAAGAACCAAAAAGGCCCATCAAGTCTACCCATATACCATGTCACTTTTTCCTTAGGATAGCCTTATGCATGTCCCAGGCATTTTTGAATTCCTTTACAGTCTTTGTGTTTACCACCTCAAAAGGAAGTTTATTCCATGAATCCACCACCCTTTCTGTAAAAAAAACAGAATTTATGCTTACCTGATAAATTACTTTCTCCAACGGTGTGTCCGGTCCACGGCGTCATCCTTACTTGTGGGATATTCTCCTCCCCAACAGGAAATGGCAAAGAGCCCAGCAAAGCTGGCCATATAGTCCCTCCTAGGCTCCGCCTACCCCAGTCATTCGACCGACGGACAGGAGGAAATATATATAGGAGAAACCATATGGTAACGTGGTGACTGTAGTTAGAGAAAATAATTCATCAGACCTGATTAAAAAACCAGGGCGGGCCGTGGACCGGACACACCGTTGGAGAAAGTAATTTATCAGGTAAGCATAAATTCTGTTTTCTCCAACATAGGTGTGTCCGGTCCACGGCGTCATCCTTACTTGTGGGAACCAATACCAAAGCTTTAGGACACGGATGAAGGGAGGGAGCAAATCAGGTCACCTAAACGGAAGGCACCACGGCTTGCAAAACCTTTCTCCCAAAAATAGCCTCCGAAGAAGCAAAAGTATAAAATTTGTAAAATTTGGCAAAAGAGTGCAGTGAAGACCAAGTCGCTGCCTTACATATCTGGTCAACAGGAGCCTCGTTCTTGAAGGCCCATGTGGAAGCCACAGCCCTAGTGGAGTGAGCTGTGATACTTTCAGGAGGCTGCCGTCCGGCAGTCTCAAAAGCCAATCTGATAATGCTTTTAAGCCAAAAGGAAAGAGAGGTAGAAGTTGCTTTTTTACCTCTCCTTTTACCAGAATAAACAACAAACGAAGAAGATGTTTGTCTGAAATCTTCAGTAGCCTCTAAATAGAATTTTAGAGCACGGACTACGTCCAAATTGTGTAACAAACGTTCCTTCTCTGAAACTGGATTCGGACACAAAGAAGGAACAACTATCTCCTGGTTAATATTTTTGTTGGAAACAACCTTCGGAAGAAAACCAGGCTCAGTACGCAAAACCACCTTATCTGCATGGACCAGATAGGGCGGAGAACACTGCAGAGCAGATAACTCAGAAACTCTTCTAGCGGAAGAAATTGCAACCAAAAACAAAACTTTCCACGATAATAACTTAATATCTACGGAATGTAAGGGTTCAAACGGAACCCCTTGAAGAACTGAAAGAACTAGATTAAGACTCCAGGGAGGAGTCAAAGGTCTGTAAACAGGCTTGATTCTAACCAGAGCCTGAACAAACGCTTAAACGTCTGGCACAGCTGCCAGCCTTTTGTGAAGTAAAACAGATAAAGCAGAGATCTGTCCCTTCAGAGAACTTGCAGATAATCCTTTCTCCAAACCTTCTTGTAGAAAGGAAAGAATCTTAGGAATTTTTATCTTGTTCCATGGGAATCCTTTAGATTCACACCAACAGATATATTTTTTCCATATTTTATGGTAAATTTTTCTAGTTACAGGCTTTCTAGCCTGAATAAGAGTATCTATTACAGAATCTGAAAACCCACGCTTTGATAGAATCAAGCGTTCAATCTCCAAGCAGTCAGTTGGAGGGAAACCAGATTCGGATGTTCGAATGGACCCTGAACAAGAAGGTCCTGTCTCAAAGGTAGCTTCCATGGTGGAGCCGATGACATATTCACCAGGTCTGCATACCAAGTCCTGCGTGGCCACGCAGGAGCTATCAAGATCACCGAAGCCCTCTCCTGATTGATCCTGGCTACCAGCCTGGAAATGAGAGGAAACGGTGGGAATACATAAGCTAGGTTGAAGATCCAAGGTGCTACTATTGTATCCACTAGAGTCGCCTTGGGATCCCTGGATTTGGACCCGTAACAAGGGACCTTGAAGTTCTGACGAGAGGCCATCAGATGCATGTCTGGAATGCCCCATAATTGAGTTATTTGGGCAAAGATTTCCGGATGGAGTTCCCACTCCCCCGGATGCTCCTCCATCACCAGGGAACTCCTTGTTCCCCCCTGATGGTTGATATATGCAACAGTCGTCATGTTGTCTGATTGACACCTTATGAATTTGGCCTTTGCTAGTCGAGGCCAAGCCTTGAGAGCATTGAATATCGCTCTCAGTTCCAGAATGTTTATCGGGAGAAGAGAGTCTTCCCGAGACCATAGACCCTGAGCTTTCAGGGGTTCCCAGACCGCGCCCCAGCCCACCAGACTGGCGTCGGTCGTGACAATGACCCACTCTGGTCTGCGGAAGCTCATTCCCTGTGACAGGTTGTCCAGGGTCAGCCTCTGAGCATGCACAGTTGTAATGGTCTTAGATGAATTCGTGCAAAAGGAACTATGTCCATTGCCGCAACCATCAAACCTATTACTTCCATGCACTGCGCTATGGAAGGAAGAAGAACAGAATGAAGTACCTGACAAGAGCTTAGAAGTTTGATTTTCTGGCCTCTGTCAGAAAAATCTTCATTTCTAAGGAAACTATTATTGTTCCCAAGAAGGGAACTCTTGTTGACGGGGACAGAGAACTTTTTTCTATGTTCACTTTCCACCTGTGAGATCTGAGAAAGGCTAGGACAATGTCCGTATGAGCCCTTGCTTTTGGCAGAGACGACACTTGAATCAGGATGTCGTCCAAGTAAGGTACTACTGCAATGCCCCTTGGTCTTAGCACCGCTAGAAGGGACCCTAGTACCTTTGTGAAAATCCTTGGAGCAGTGGCTAATCCGAATGGAAGTGCCACAAACTGGTAATGCTTGTCCAGAAAGGCGAACCTTAGGAACCGAAGATGTTCCTTGTGGATAGGAATATGTAGGTACGCATCCTTTAAATCCACCGTGGTCATGAATTGACCTTCCTGGATGGTAGGAAGGATCGTTCGAATGGTTTCCATTTTGAACGATGAAACCCTTAGAAACTTGTTTAGAATCTTGAGATCTAAAATTGGTCTGAATGTTCCCTCTTTTTTGGGAACTATGAACAGGTTGGAGTAAAACCCCATCCCTTGTTCTCCTAATGGAACAGGATGAATCACTCCTATTCTTAACAGGTCTTCTACACAATGTAAGAATGCCTGTCTTTTTATTTGGTTCGAAGATAATTGAGACCTGTGGAACCTTCCCCTTGGGGGTAGTTCCCTGAATTCCAGGAGATAACCTTGAGAAACTATTTCTAGCGCCCAAGGATCCTGAATATCTCTTGCCCAAGCCTGAGCAAAGAGAGAAAGTCTGCCCCCCACCAGATCCGGTCCCGGATCGGGGGCCAACACTTCATGCTGTTTTGGTAGCAGTGGCAGGTTTCTTGGCCTGCTTACCCTTGTTCCAGCCTTGCATCGGTCTCCAGGCTGGCTTGGTTTGAGAAGTATTACCCTCTTACTTAGAGGGTGTAGAATTTGAGGCTGGTCCGTTTCTGCGAAAGGGACGAAAATTTGGCTTATTTTTAGCCTTAAAAGACCTATCCTGAGGAAGGGCGTGGCCCTTTCCCCCAGTGATGTCTGAAATAATCTCTGTCAAGTCAGGGCCAAACAGTGTTTTACCCTTGAAAGGGATGTTAAGCAATTTGGTCTTGGAGGACACATCCGCTGACCAAGACTTTAGCCAAAGCGCTCTGCGCGCCACGATAGCAAACCCTGAATTATTCGCCGCTAATCTAGCTAATTGCAAAGCGGCATCTAAAATAAAAGAGTTAGCCAATTTAAGTGCTTGAACTCTGTCCATAACCTCCTCATACGAAGATTCTTTATTGAGCGACTTTTCTAGTTCTTCGAACCAGAAACACGTAGCTGTAGTGACAGGAACAATGCATGAAATTGGCTGTAGAAGGCAACCTTGCTGAACAAACATCTTTTTAAGCAAACCCTCTAACTTTTTATCCATAGGATCTTGAAAGCACAACTATCTTCTATAGGAATAGTAGTGCGTTTGTTTAGTAGAAACCGCCCCCTCGACCTTGGGGACTGTCTGCCATAAGTCCTTTCTGGGGTCGACTATAGGAAATAATTTCTTAAATATAGGGGGAGGAACAAAAGGTATGCCGGGCCTTTCCCACTCCTTATTTACTATGTCCGCCACCCGCTTGGGTATAGGAAAAGCATCAGGGGACACCGGAACCTCTAGGAACTTGTCCATCTTACATAATTTCTTTGGAATGACCAAATTGTCACAATCATCCAGAGTAGATAATACCTCCTTAAGTAGTGCGTGGAGATGTTCTAATTTAAATTTAAATGTTACAACATCAGGTTCAGCTTGTTGAGAAATTTTCCCTGAATCTGAAATTTCTCCCTCAGACAAAACCTCCCTCCTGGCCCCTTCAGATTGGTGTGAGGGCATGTCAGAACAGTTATCATCAGCGTCCTCTTGCTCTTCAGTGTTTAAAACAGAGCAATCACGCTTTCTCTGATAAGTAGGCATTTTGGATAAAATGTTTGCAATAGAATTACCCATTACAGCCGTTAATTGTTGCATGGTAATAAGTATTGGCGCACTAGATGTACTAGGGGCCTCTTGTGTGGGCAAAACTGGTGTAGACACAGAAGGGGATGATGCAGTACCATGCTTACTCCCCTCATTTGAGGAATCATCTTGGGCAATATCATTATCTATGGCATTATTGTCCCTACTTTGTTTGGACACTATGACACAATTATCACATATATTTAAATGGGGAGAAACCTTGGCTTTCATACATATAGAACATCGTTATCTGATGGTTCAGACATGTTAAACAGGCTTAAACTTGTCAACAAAGCACAAAAAACGTTTTACAATAAAACCGTTACTGTCACTTTAAATTTTAAACTGAACACACTTTATTACTGAATATGTGAAAAAGTATGAAGGAATTGTTCAAAATTCACCAAAATTTCACCACAGTATCTTAAAGCCTTAAAAGTATTGCACACCAAATTTGAAAGCTTTAACCCTTAAAATAACGGAACCGGAGCCGTTTTTACATTTAACCCCTATACAGTCCCAGGTATCTGCTTTGCTGAGACCCAACCAAGCCCAGAGGGGAATACGATACCAAATGATGCCTTCTATAAGCTTTTTCAGTGGTTCTTAGCTCCTCACACATGCATCTGCATGCCTTGCTTTCCAAAAACAACTGCGCATTAGTGGCGCGAAAATGAGGCTCTGCCTATGACTAGAAAAGGCCCCCAGTGAAAAAGGTGTCCAATACAGTGCCTGCCGTTTTTTTAAAACAATCCCCAAGATTATAATAACTATTAATAGTTATAATCTGCCAAATATGCTTAGTAAAGTAATCGTTTTAGCCCAGAAAAATGTCTACCAGTTTTTTAAGCCCTAATGAAGCCCTTTATTCTTATACTAAACTAAGAAAATGGCTTACCGGTTCCCATAGGGAAAATGACAGCTTCCAGCATTACCAAGTCTTGTTAGAAATGTGTCATACCTCAAGCAGCAAAAGTCTGCTCACTGTTTCCCCCAACTGAAGTTAATTCATCTCAACAGTCCTGTGTGGAAACAGCCATCGATTTTAGTAACGGTTGCTAAAATCATTTTCCTCTTACAAACAGAAATCTTCATCTCTTTTCTGTTTCAGAGTAAATAGTACATACCAGCACTATTTTAAAATAACAAACTCTTGATTGAAGAATAAAACTACATTTAAACACCAAAAAAACTCTTAGCCATCTCCGTGGAGATGTTGCCTGTGCAACGGCAAAGAGAATGACTGGGGTAGGCGGAGCCTAGGAGGGACTATATGGCCAGCTTTGCTGGGCTCTTTGCCATTTCCTGTTGGGGAGGAGAATATCCCACAAGTAAGGATGACGCCGTGGACCGGACACACCTATGTTGGAGAAATGCTTCCTCAAATTTCTCCTGAATCTGCTACCCTCTAATAAATTGAAAAACTGTTTTTATTTAAATTGAATGCTCTTATCTGAATCACAAATGTTTATATTGACTTTCATGTCCCTTTATAAAGGTTTCATGCTACAAACACAGTGAGCTCAAGTATACTTCTATTTAAACTACCATAGTGTCTAATAACATAAGGAATTGGGGTATAGTTATATGTCTTCATACCCAAGGGGCCCCCTTCCTCCTCAGAATGATTCCTTCAGTCAGAAGTGCTTTTCCCGTCTCATCAAACAGCTCCTCATCATTAATTTCTCCCGTCTTCTGTAGTTCAGTGTATTTTTCTACAAACCTGAAATGCATAATGACAGTTCACATACCAACACAACAGTAGAACAAAATCCTTCAGAAATTAACGTTTCAGGTATAATACGCTTAATCATATACGCTAATCCACAATGAATCTTAATTAAAATAGCTCTTATAACTCCACCCAGTAAGTGGAAGTTCAAATCTCCTTTCCCCATCTAGTGGTCACAATTAATTTTCTACAATGTATACATGAATTAACCCTGCAAGTACCAAAGTTAAAACCACGCACTTATAAAAACATATGCAACAAATCACTATAAAATACAAAGTCAAATTTCTTTATAAGAATCAAAAACAATTATTTACACAATAAATGCTGTGTCCTAATTATTAGAAAAATACATCTAGTTTAAAGTAACTTTCAGTAAAGTTTTTGTTATTAATGTTAGAATATCTAAAATAATTTGTATTTCTGCCTACTTCCCTGGTATAAGTTTCTCATCAGAGAGGTAAGAGAAACACAGTGTCAGTAATATCATGTCACCTCATTCCCTCCTGTGTGTAGGGATGGGCAGAAAGTTTCCAGCTAGTTTTAGTGAAGTTATTATTCTGTAATCTGTATACTAGTTGCTATTTCAACCAAACAAGTGTTGACATTGGTATTCCCAGCAAAACAAATATATAAAAATAAATAAAACTGTAAGTATGCCAGGGCTGACACTCAGCTATATGACTTACTTGTGTAGCAGAGTGAGCTGCACTTACACACAAACATAAATAGTGCTGCTGTTTCTCATTAATTGCATACCCTGCAGCATGTGTAACTCCTAGGTGACTGAATGTCCAAAAAATCATGGCCATGGCTAATATGGAAAGAACTGGCTACCTACTGGTAATGCAGCACATCACAGGCAGTTAACTTAGTTTATGTTTGTAATTTAATGTTTCTCAGGCTTGTTGGTTTTTTTGTGAGTAAGAGGAAACTTTTGGTATAACCGGTTGTATATTTTGCCTACACATGTCTATTTCTTTAAATTAGCATCTATTATTAATCAAGGTGCTTTAGTGAACCAGCAGAAATGTGTACTTGAAGATTC
This sequence comes from Bombina bombina, assembly GCF_027579735.1. Lineage (NCBI taxonomy): Eukaryota > Metazoa > Chordata > Amphibia > Anura > Bombinatoridae > Bombina > Bombina bombina. Next base: position 97,587 of record NW_026512550.1, on the reverse strand, counting down.
TGAACAGTTAAATGCATTTATTAATGCAAAATGTATGTTTAAAAAATATTTTAATAAAATCACAATCACGTTTCATAAAAAAAATAAAAATCATGATTTCTTTTTTCACCATATCACACATCCCTAATATATACCATGCTATTATTGCTGTTCTGTGTCCGTCCGTTGATATTTATCTAACTGCCTATTTTATTATTCACATTATCAATAGCCATGTGATCGCAACTGTATATGATAGGGGTGCTAATAATGTTAGAGCACGCACAATGTGCTTGCATTTGCACATAAAAAAAAAAAAGAAGATATATATGTTACGGGTAAAGTTAGAAATCCGGATAATCCTAACACTACCCGGGTAAACCTGACATTACTCAAGCGGCTGCGCGTAAAGCTCGATGTAATGTAATTCCCCCAATATATTACAGTAACAGCAACCAAACGGAGCAAGTGCCGGTGAAGACTGGGGGTCTGCCCATTCCCCAAAATGACATAAAGGAGCAACAATGTCCACAGCACTTAGAAACAACTTGCAATTTTATTCCAAAACTTTAGACAAAGCAACGTTTCGAGTCCACAGACTCTTACTCATGCCATGACAAGTTGTTTCTAAGTGCTGTGGACATTGTTGCTCCTTAATGTAATTTCCCCCATCAACACTATATTTTTTTCCTCTGCATGGGGGGGGGGGGGGTTTCAAGGATCGAGCTTTCCCTACAGATGCTTGGGTAATGTCAAGTTTACCTGGGTAATGCTAGGATTACCCAATTTCTTACTTTACCCGCAATATATATATATATATATATATATATATATATATATATATATATATATATATATATATATATATATATATTTACGCACGGAAAGTACAAGTTTATTACAGCATTGCTACTGTAAGGTATTAATAACGAAGATAAGCTAGTAATTATGTGGTGAATTATGACAATCTGACAGGTGCATGTTATCCAGGGTTACACTCAGCCGCATTTTAACACATATCACTTTGCTTTTTAGTCTGCCCCTGGTGGTATGCCATCACTGACCGTTGGCGCATGCGCAGTTGCGCCACTGGAACGCCGGTGTGCATTCTCATTTCGGATTGTCACTGCACGGTGTGGGGTATAAATATGGGGAAAGTCTATAACATGTAACATGTTTTTTATGGTCTGAGGAAGGGGTTAAACTCCCCGAAACATCACTAATAAAGAAATTTATTGCATCAATACCGGTGAGTGCTTTTCTATTGAATTGACATTATATATATATATATATATATATATATATATATATATATTTGTTGGAAGCAATTGTTTATGCACTTTGTATTTAACACAATTGCAGAGAGTACTAAAACATAATGTTTTAAATGTCTCAAAAAGTTTTTATAGATGCAAGTCTTGTGATTGAATCTTTAGCTTAAACTTCGCAAGAAATCAGGTTGAGGGGCTATATAGAATCCTTTGGTGAACTTTAAACAGTAGGCTTATGACTATGTATGGCAGATATACTTCTTGAACTGGGAATGAAAATAACTCACATTTAACATAAGTAACAGTGTTACTGTTCCTTGGTAATAGAAGTGACTTGGCGTTTATAAGAAGTTGGTTGTACCACCATATGGAGGTGAGGTCTCACTAAGTATGTGTGTGTGGAGATACATTTTAATGGTGAGGCTTCGGTATCACTATTGTTTGGACAGTAATAACATAAATTATGCTTACCTGATCATTTCCTTTTCTTCTGATGGAAAGAGTCCACAGCTGCATTCATTACTTTTGGGAAATAAGAACCTGGCCACCAGGAGGAGGCAAGACACACCCCAGCCAAAAGCTTAAATACTCCTCCCACTCCCTTTATCCCCCAGTCATTCTGCCGAGGAACAAGGAACAGTAGAAGAAATATCATGGTGAAAGGTGCCAGAAGAATAATAAGGACGCCCCACATAAAATGACGGGTGGGGAGCTGTGGACTCTTTCCATCAGAAGAAAAAGAAAATGTATGCTTACCTGATAAATTTATTTCTTTTTTGAAACGATGAATCCACGGATAATCTTAATTACTAATGGGATATTCACCTCCTGGTCAGCAGGAGGAGGCAAAGAGCACCATAGCAGAGCTGTTAAATAGCTCCTCCCTTCCCTCCTACTCCAGTCATTCGACCGAAGTTAGGAAGAGAAAGGAAAAGCCAAGGTGCAGAGGTGTCTGAAGTTTACAAGAACCCACAACCTGTCTTACAAGAACAGGGCGGGCCGTGGACTCATCGTGTCAAAAAAGAAATACATTTATCAGGTAAGCATACATTTTCTTTTCTTTTTTATGACACAATGAGTCCACAGATCATCTTAAATTACTAATGGGATTCAATACCCAAGCTAGAGTACACGGATGATACGGGAGGGACAAGACAGGAAACCTAAACTGAGATACCACTGCTTGAAGAACCCTACTCCCAAAAGCGGCCTCAGCGGAGATAAATGCAAAATTTATAGGACTTTGAAAAAGTGTAAAGAGCGAACCACGTTACAGCCTTGCAAATCTATTCCACAGAAGCTTCATTCTTCAACGTCCACGAGGAAGCAACAGCCCTCGTGGAATGAGCCTTAACTCTCTCTTGATGCTGTAGTCCAGCAATCTCAAAAGCAAAACGTATAATACTCTTCAGCCAGAAAGAAAGAGAAGTAGCTTTCTGGCCCTTACTTTCTTGTGAGAAAAACACAAATAGAGCAGAAGACTGGTGAAATCCATAGTCGCCAGCAGGTAAAAAGTTTAAAGCACGGACCACGTCCAAATTGTGCAGAAGACGTTCCTTCTAAGAAGGATTAGGATACAAGGAAGGAACAACAATCCCCTGATTAATGTTCCGATCAGAAACAACCTTAGGAAGAAATCCTAAATTAGTATGGAAACTACCTTATCTGAATGGAAAATAAGGTAAGGAGACTCCTACAGCAATGCCGAGAACTATGACACTCTACGAGCAGAAGAATAGCAACAAGAAATAAAACTTTCCAAGATAACTTAATATTGAAGGAATGCATAGGCTCAGACGGAGCCCCTAGAAAAAACTTGGTGAGCTAAATTCAGACTCCATGGAGGAGTAACTGGTTGGAACACAGACCTGATCCTGACCAGACCTGACAAAATGATTGTACGTCTAGGACGTCCGCCTGATGGTTACGGAACAAAATAGACAAGGCAGATATCTGACTCTTTAGGGAACTTGCCGAGAAAAACTTTTCTCCATAGCTTCTTGGAGAAAAGACAGATTTCCATGAATCCGAAGTCTACTCCAGGAGTAGCCTTAAAATTCGCACCAATAGAGAGATACACACACCATATCTTATGGTAAATCCTTCTAGAAAACAGGATTACGAGCCTGAATCATGGTCTCTAAGACCAAGTCAGAAAACCCTGTTCAATCTCCAAGGAGCCCGTTTCAGAGAGACTGAAAGTCCAAGTTACCGCTAGGGCATCTATCAGTACCGCCTGAGGGTCCGTGGACCTCGGCCTGTAGCTCGGGAACTTGGTATTCTGCCTAGATGCCATGAGATCTAATTCCGGCTGACTCCTGAGAATCAGGCTGGAAAACACTTCCGGATGGAGTTCCTCCCCTGATGAAAGGTCTGCCTTACTCAGGAAATCCGCTTCCCAGAAGTCCACCCCTGAGATGTGGATCGCCGACAGACAGCAAGAATGGACCTCCGCCCATTGAATTATTTTGGTTCCTCTATCATCCGTCACATATGTACATGGCATGCTAAAATGACAGAGGGAGACAAAAAAGATAGAGAGATAAAAAATGCACCTAGCATTTTAAAAGCAAGCATCTGGGCACATTTTGGATTTTATGAACATACTGGAAAGCACGAATTGGACAAGACACACACGGTTTGTAAAGCCTGTCACACAAAAATTAAATACCTAGGGAATACTACTAACTTGAGAAATCACGTTAGCCGTTTTCACTCTGAGATGCTAACACCTGCCGCCAGTGCCACTGCCAAGGAAATAACAAGACTAGCTGAAGCTCATCAGCCAAGAATTGATGCAATGCTGTCAACTTTGCCGCCCACCTCTGAAAAAGGGAAGAGAACAACCAAAGCTGTGGCAACTTTCATAGCGAAGGACCTACGGCCTTACTCTGTTGTGGAAAACCTTGGGTTTCGCAACCTGTTGAAGACGCTAGAGCCACGTTATAAGATCCTGTCACGCAATCACTATACAGAAAACGTTATACCTGCACTCTACCACGAAACAAAAGCTCAGGTAATTGCATCAATGAGCCAAGCCAGTCGAGTCGCAACAACGTGTGATTCATGGACTTCAGTCTCGATGGAGTCTTATGTAACAGTAACTGCACATTACGTTAGCAAGGACTGGCAGATCTTGTCGCATGTGCTGCAAACGAGAGCAGTTTATGAGTCTCACACGGGTTCTCATCTGGCGGAGCTACTGTCTTGTGTCGTGGAAGAATGGCAGCTGTCCGATAAATCTGTAGTGCTTGTGACCGACAATGCGTCGAACATGATTGTTGCTGCTCAAGTTGGAAAATTCCCTCATGTAAAATGCTTCGCCCATACACTGAATCTCGCATCACAGCGGGCGCTGAAAGTGTCCACGCTCTCCAGGCTTTTAGGCAGAGTGGGACGAATATCAACATTTTTTCACCGCAGCACTACAGCAAACCACTGTCTGAAAGAAAAACAGAAATGTCTGGCCTGAAGAATCATAAGCTGATAACTGATGTGACAACAAGGTGGAACAGCTCATATGACATGGTCGAGAGGTTCTTAGAACAGCAACCTGCAATCTGTGCCACATTGTTTTCTCCAGAAGTCAGAAAAAGTGAGTCAGATCTCTGGACTCTCAACGAAACAGATGTGTCAAATGCAGAGGATTCTGTGAGTGCATTAAAGCCAATGAAAGATGCAACCACACTGATGTCAGAAGAGCGCAATCCAACTGTTTCTCTCATTGAACCTCTAAATGCACAACTGCTCCAGAACATGACAGACACCATGGGAGACACACCCATGATCCATGAGATCAAGAATGCCATCAAAACAGATCTCCTGAAGAGGTACAGCAGTGAGGCAGAGAAGAAGATACTTTATACAGCCTCTTCCCTGGATCCTCGTTTTAAGGGACTGCCTTTTATTCTCACAGAGGAGGAGAGATTGGAGATATACAGAGGAGTGACTGAGGAGGCTGCATCCTTGGAGGTAATTTTAATTGCATCATGTTTCTTGAAAAATTTATAAATTGAAAACAAACATAAAACATACCATCCATAACAAAATAGGCTTAGCTAGCAGTAGCTTGCTTAGTAGCTAGTTTAATGAGTACAAGGTTTATTTATATAAGACAGTTCGAAAACGCCACAGTCAGTCAACTTTCCTCCTCCTCCGTCCACTCCTAATAGATGTGAGCTGTTGCATGCATTTATGCATTACTGTCTCTCTGAGCACACACATAGCATTAGCTGGCTGGCTGCTAGAGGTAATAATGAATGCTATTTTTTCTATTCTTTTGTTCAAACACAAATTGAGTGTACTAGTACAGTTACATCTAGGAGGACAAACGTGGATGAAGTGCCACTGCCTGAGGGAAAAGAAACTCTGGAAGAAGAATCACCCATCGAGGAGGATAACCCTTCTCCTCCCAAAAGAAAGTCCACATCGCTGCTCATGACTTTGCTGGGACAGTCTTTCACTGACACTGAAGGTACAATAGAACCCAAGACCCCCTATGCCAAGGCTGAAGAGGAAATAGAGAAATATTGTAAAGCTCCATCTCTGCCTCTCACTGAAGACCCTTTGAACTGGTGGCATGTACATGAGGTCATATTTCCCCTCCTCTCTCATTTGTCAAAGCGATACTTGTGTATCCCAGGTACAAGCGTGTCTGCAGAGCGGGTTTTCTCCACTGCAGGAGATGTGGTAACGGCAAAAAGAAGCACCCTCAAACCAGAGCATGTGGATCAACTAGTGTTCTTACAGATAAACCTACATATTCCATAATTCTGAGTAGTGATTCAGGTTTATATTAATATTTAATGTTTTTTGGCACATCCAGAAAGTGCTGTGTGCCCCACTGCCCAGTGCAGTATTGTTAACTTATTTTATATTTGTTAATGTTATAGCTTATAGCTTTTTGAAAAATGAAGCTTAAAACCTTGAGTAAATCTTTGTTGGATCGCAAAATATACTAGTACACGACACGACCGACCACGTCACTCACTGTCACAGTCACACACACACAATACAAAAGAAACAACACACAACTGCACACACCTCATGTGTGCGTGGCTGCGTGCGGTGTCACCCTTCTTCACCATGATTCACTCTTTTTATGATGTGTGTTTTTTTTGGTATTGTTTGACTGTGTGTATGTGTTGTGTAACAATATATTTGTGATCCCATAAAGATAATCAAAGTTAGTTAATCTAGTAGTTCAATGCTACTTGTTGTATAAGGTCTATTATTACTTCTAGTGTTACTGTGATGTTTGCCAATCAGGAAGTGCTCTGTTTTGTAGATGTTGTGCTATTGTTTACAGCACACCTGTATTGTTTGCAATGCAGTGAGTGCATATTGCATAAGGGATTATTCACACTAAAAATTGTCTATTTTAAATAGACCCTTTAAGAAAGATATCATATGTTTTGTTTATGATCCCAAATGCCATCCCACTCCCAGGCAGATCTGTAGGGGTTAACCTAATATAACCAACCAGTTAACAATAACAATGTGTGTACTGTCTAACTGTCTTTATGAGTGTGTGAGTGTGACTGTGAGCGAGTGCCAGTTTGAATGTTGTTTGTATGTATCTATGAGTGTGTGTGAGACTGAGTGCCTTATCTGCCTTTGAATGTTTTTGTTTGTATGTGTGTCTGTCTGTCTATGAGTGTGACTGTGGCTGACTGGCTGTGGTGCCTTTGAATGTTTTTGTTTGTGTGTGTCCCAGTGTCTAGTGTCTGTCTAGTGTCTAACTGTCTATGTGCAGAGAATGAGACCACTGAAGCCAAACCACTATTATTAGGGGAAGGAAAAGCCTTGAGTAAATCTTTATTGGATCACAAATATACTGTACAGACAGTACACAGCACACACACACACACAACAGCACAATACAAAAATAAAGCACACACACCTCAGGTGAGTGGCGTGCCACCCTTTCTTCACCATGATTTACTCGTTGATGTCTGTGGACTTTTTTATGTATTGTTTGTTTGTGTGTGACTGTGTGTACTGTTCAGTGACAGACTCAGTCACTGTTCAGTTGTGTGTAGTACTGCTTTAACAGTAACTAATAACTAACTAATTATATTTGTGATCCCATAAAGATAATATAATCATCAAGAAGAAACTGTAGTTATAGTAGTTCAGTTCAATGCTACTTGTTTTAAATGTCTCTAGTACTACTGTAACTGTGTAAACTGATTGTATATGTCACATGTGTGTGTTGTGTGCACACTCTGTGCTGTGTGTTGTGTTCCAGATTCACGTGATGTTTGTTTGCCACAAATTGACAGTCATGGAGTGCACCTGTAATTTTGTACCACAGGAAGAGTGTCCTTTTTTGAGCTAATAAAATAAAAAAAAAGAGTTTATTTCAATATTTTGACTGCTTGAATTTTTTTTTCTGAAAAAATTTAAAAAATGGGCAGAAATAGTGTAGTAATCGTGATGCATCGCGATGCATCATAGAATCGAATCGTGAGACAAGTGAAGATGCGCAGCTCTACTAGAAAGACCTTAGAACCTTGTGATGATCCATATGAATGGAAACATGCAAATACACGTCCTTTATTCCTCAGTGTCATAGATTGACCCTCTTGAAACAAGGGAAAGTGAAAAGAATAGCTTCCTTCTTGAATGACGTTAATTTTATGAATTTATTTAGACTCTTGAGGAGTACAAACAGGACTGAGGATTCCCTCCTTCTGGGAACCCCGAACAAGTTGGGATAAATTCCAGACTCTGTTCCTGAATCCGAACAGGGACTATCGTTCCCACATCAGAGAGGTCTCCTATGCAATGGAAAAATGCCTCTCTTCTTCTGCAGATAATCTTTAAAGCAAATATCTTCCCCTGGAAGAAAAGTCCTGACTCCAGATTGTATCCTAAGGATACAGAGTTTTCCCAGATTGGGGTTAGGTCTAGCCTGCTGTCCTTTATTCTAGCAGAATACGTGAATTGCATTCCCCTGTTCCTGAAGGAATGAATGTCCCTTTTCCACTCAATATCAGAGAGAATTTCCGCTAAAATGGGTCCAAACAAGGTCTCCGCAGACCCTATCTTTCCTGATGCTCTGCGGGCCATATGGCAAAAACCTGAAAACTTAGCTCCCAGCTTAAACCTTGAAGAGGAGCATCTGGGATAAAGAAGGCGGCTAACATAATTGCCTTAGTCCTATCCCAGACTTCTTCGAGAGAAAAGTGTCTGTCCGATAGAATCAGACCACGCACCAAAACAGTACGCCACCACACTGGTGACAAAGCAATACAAACCGCAGGTAGATGTAAACTCCGATGTACACCCCCTTCCCTGGGTACTATTGACAAGACTCCTGGATAGAGTCTGCTGTATATGGAGAAAAGGGGGTACCCAGTTTCTCCCTGACTTTGTAATGTGTACTGGACTTATTAGGATTGACTACGCCGATAATGTCGGAGTCATCCAGGGTATCAGAAACCTTCTAATAACCAACAGAGGAGTTGAAGCCTAAGCTAAAAGGAAACTCTTCAGTATCAACGAAAGAAATTACACAGACAGAGTCTGAGATTTCCCCCTTATCTACTACCGAAGTATCCCCCACTTCATGCTACAAGGAGGATAATTAGGAAAAGCTACTACACTGTATCAGCAATATTCACTGAGTAAATGCACATCAGAAATTGCTTTAATGATCTTAGGAAACAATGTTTTGTCAATTAACTACAGGTGGAGTCCGTAAAGAGGCGCAGGGCACTGCATGTGTGGGTTATAAAATAGTTTTCACTTTTGGGGGGAAAAAAGTTTTTATTCTTATAGTAAGGAACTCTCCATTCATATCAAAACATAAAGAGATACTTTGTAGGGTTTCTTGGAACACTCTGCCACACATATGGGTGAATAATACAAGAAAAACCAACCCAGAAAAAAAAACGTTACTGTCTCTAACTTATGTTTTTTTCTAAGTTATGTTACTGTCGCTTTAAATTTTTAACAAGTAACTTTTAAATTAAACGTGCAAACATGGTTAATAAAAAAACACATGACTGAAAACCATTCTACACCTCAGCTACCTAGCAGAAGTGCCAGCCAGCCCTTTGCACAGTAAATATTCCGGACTAAGACCTTTTGAAACACTGTCCGGTCTGTTACTTTCTCTAATTAAGAGTAAACACTCTCCTCCATCCCTTCCTATACTCGGAAAAAAATTACCAAAGTGGCGCGCAACTAAATTGGCGCCACACATAACTCCACCCATCGTGGGCGTGAGTATAACAATCTCCCGGTTGCCATTGATCTTTTTATATTTACAACGCGGAACCGTCGGGAGCGCAATAACAGATAAGTTTCAGCTTGGCAGCTGCTAGTCCGAGAGACTAATTCTATTGTCAAACACCTCACACTGATGTCAATATGTGTTCTCCCGGTCGGCTACTATTAAACCGCCGGGAGATGAGAACACAGTCCCCTTCAGCACCTCACCCTGAGCTAGACTTTTGTAGAGCTCATTAGTTATGGTAATAGGAGATCTCCCAGTCGGCTATTATCAAACCGTCGGGAGATGAGATTCAAATATTTTTACTAAGCATAACTCCCCTCACACTGAGCCCGTCTTAGAATACGCATCAGTTTTGTCAATAGGGGATTTCCTGGTCGGCTATTATTAAAATGCCCGCCGGGAGATGAGAGCACATGTCCAATGCAACCCCCGTGTCAGCGTTTAATCTGTCCCAAAGTGTCCCCTAAGCCTCTGGGGGAATCTATCTGTAACCCTCTGCTAAAGAGGTCAAATCCAACGAGGTATAATAAAGATTAAGTGTCCAACCTTTCTTCTGAGCCTTTTCAACCCCCAGAATAAAGTTAGCACTTACCTCATCTTCTGCCGGACAGTAAGGCAGTTCTCAGGTTTGCAAGGTTCTCTCCCTCACATGGACCTGTAATTGAAAACAAAAGTTCTGAGTAATATCCCTCACATTTTCTTGGTAAGGGCAGCAAAAATTACATGGGAGGCGCAGTGAGAATTATGTCCCACAAGTTCCCATTGCTCTAAAGCCACCAAATGCTCTACTGAAGAGACTGATATGGACTATGGCTACACCCTAGAACAAAGCGGCACACTTTGGCACTACTTTAAAAATAATAAACTCTTAATTGAAGAATCTTTTCTAACACCTCACTTTACCTCTTCCTATCACTAACGTAGGCAAAGAGAATGACTGGAGTAAGAGGGAAGGGAGGAGCTATTTAACAGCTCTGCTGTGGTGCTCTTTGCCTCCTCCTGCTGACCAGGAGGTGAATATCCCATTAGTAATTAAGATGATCCGTGGACTCATCGTGTCATAAAAAAAGAAAGGAAATTATCAGGTATGCATGAATTATGTTTTTCTTCTTAAATGGAAAGAGTCCAGAGCTGCATTCATTACTTTTGGGAAAACAATACCCAAGCTATAGAGGACACGGAATGCCAAGACGAGAGGGTACAATAGGTGGCCCACCAGGCCTGAACCTCTACTCAAAAAAAAACAAAAAAACAAAACAAAAAAAAAACAAAAAAAAAAAAAAAATGCTTCGTCCGAAGCCGAGAAAATTTTAAGAGGAAAAGCCCCAATGACACTGACTTGCAGTCAGTGCAGAAGCCAAACCAGAGACCACAAACGGACTCGCCTGAGCCAACACTCCTCCAGGAGACACCGTCGCCCAACAAACGGTCCCACACCGCTCACACCCCACAAATGAAGGGGACACCAGCCGAAACCCCCAAGGGGACAAGGCAAAGGAGGACCGAGGAAACCAAAAGGTCCCCTAATACAAAAAAAAAAACACAAAAAAAAAAAAAGAACACCTCCAAGAGTGAGCCCAGCTCACAGAGACCCAAAAGGGACCCAAACATGGAAAGGAAGCCACGCCAATACCAAGTGAAACCCGGGATAAGACCGGGCACAGAGACAGAACAGACGTGTCCCCAACATCCTGCAAGCAAGGAATGGAACTTTAGAGGCAAAGACCTCCCAGTGTCTGACTATAGAATACCAAGGTATTCGACCATGAAAAAGTGTGAAATACACTCAGATGAAAAACCCCAAGTTTGAGAACACAGAGTTCCATAACAGGACAACACTGAGGGTAATCGCGAGGAAGAAGAAGCAGTCAAGCAAGAAACAGACCGCAAAAGTGACCCCCGGACAGAGGGCACGCTCCAGGCAACTTAATTCACTGGACCTACACACAGGTCCCTAAAAATGGGAACACAAAACCTCAAATGAGGCCCCCGAGAAGGAGAGTATACCCTCAAAACCTGAAGGAAGAGTAAACCCTCTTCTGAAATCAATGGAGCAAGGAGAAAGAAAAATCTATACCTTAGCAGACTGAGCTAACAGGATAGACTCAACAAGCTCCCACATACATAGAAAACTGCGACCCGAACGCAGCGCCTTAGACCGCTTGGCCATCCTGACCCGCAAATCCACACCCAGGTAGACCAAGCCAGCCTCAGGGATCCAACAGAGGGGAACAAAGAATCCCGAAACAGGAACCAGCGTAAAGATAGCACAGCCATCCCCACAGAGTACAAGTACAACCCGACTCTGAAAACAGACAACAAGGCCATAGACTGAAGGATCTATCCAAATAAAAGCCCAACAAGTCTGACTTGGAGCCAGCAAGACCCCAGGGGGAACCAATCCCATCTTTCTGCCTCCCATCCAGGAGAAGCCCCAAGCAAAAACTCTATTCTCCATAGGGAGGAGAAAATCCCCTAAAGAAAAGGGATGATGCCAGAAGGGCAACAACTCCTCAAGGCCCAAGGGCACCGGGTAATGGGAAGATAAATTCCCAACACAGACATCCTATAAAAGGACCCCGCTACAAATAGCTTGCCAAGCAGAGGCACAACCCATTCGCCTGTTCCACAGGAACGGAACGGGCAAGCTGACCAGGGGAATGCAACCCTAAAGGCGCACCGGAAAATGGACATTTAGCGCCAGCAGCTGGGTATGAACCAACAACCCTTGAGGCGCAAGCCACACAGCTAACCACAAGATGACATGGGCTACTCCTGTGGCAAAGAGTTAAAAAAAAAAAAAAATACTCAGAAAACCTGGCCAACCATGACCCGGTCAGGTAGATGAAAGAAGGTGGAACTGAACCACTCTGTCCCTAGACAGTTACAGGTTTGAAATCTGAACCCCAGACCACTGAGGATCATCTGGGCCCAAGTTCCCACAACCGTGGAACACCCCGACCAGCCCTGAGATCCAAGATTCCAAAACCACCCAAACCTGGGACAGGAAAAAGGCCAAGCGAAGCTTCAGCAACCAGAAGTCTCAGGGGGAAAAACAGGTCCGGGCACCTAATAGTTCAGGCAAACCTTACCCTAGAACTAAACACCCCATCTGGCCATAAAGCCAGACACAAAGGAAATGGATGCATATCCAGAGAATCCGGATAGCGAGAAGAACTCGAAAGCCCCAACGAAAGGAAGGAACCACCCCTATCTAAAGTCCAACACTCCAAGGAGCACGGCTAGAAGTCGTATGAAGATACTTCCCAATCCTCAGGACATCCAAGGGATACCTCAAGGTCAAAAAAATCCTACTAGCAGGACTAGTCTCCCGATAACCTCCGCTCAAGCAGAGGACACAAGGAAGAGAAAGGCACTAAGCATACCCAGCTCCGGAAAACCCAGAGCTAAACAAAGTCCTCGCAGGGAACAACCATCACCCGGAAACACAGATCCCTAAAAGGAGATCCAACTCACCCTGAGATAATGGAAGTAGACCCAAAGGTCTCTTACAACTCACAGACAGTACACAACAAAGAGTAAAAGCTGCGTCTAGAAACCCTATAAACAGCTTACGTGTAAACCTGGTTTCAAACTACAAACCTTCTGCATGCTAGACAGCTATCCTGTACAAGCTGTTGGATCAAGCCCAAAAGGACAAATCCAGAGACCTTAAAGATGAAGGCCAAACCGCTCAACTGCGGAAAGGGGCATTAAGTCCTCCAACCCTCTACCACATGGGGAGATGCTCTAGGTTTTGATGAAATCGGATGTCAGAGTGACACAGCGGGAAACTCCCCTGCCCGGCCATGTATGACTGAAGGCTATAAGGACTGAAACAATACTTCCCGCCTCACAGACCCACAGGTCCTCTCGAATGCTAGTTGAACATGAAAAACAATGATAAACCTGAGCACTCAGCGCTTCTACTGAACCAGCTGAGCAGAACAGCGCCAAGTGTCTGAACATCAAGACCAAACGAACCCGACAGGACCAGCCTGCACCTAGGGTCCCAACCAGCAAGCAGCGTAAATTCTCCCTCGTAGGGGAAAATACAGAACACAGACATTTTTAACATAGGACTAACATGTCCCAAACCACTTTCGAAGAAGTAACAAAGAGTATCAATCCCAGAAAGTTCCCGAAAGAAACTAATAAAAATATATATCGGATATAAAAAAAATATAAGGCAACCCGGAGGTTAACGCCCAAAAAGACACAGGTCTAGCCGCAGGACCAGCCAAACGGAGCCCTATCTTACAAAACTGGGAAAAATCTCAAACAAATGACAATCAGGAGATTACTTCATCCCCACATGTCCAATGAGGTGCACCATTCAAATTATCAGACTGAAAATCCCTGTAACTGGTAACGATAGGGTCATTCAATAACTGAAAAACATGCCTGAGCAACACACGAAAGCACGCAATCCTGTAACGAAAGGCACAACACTCAGGGACAGATACCCCTGCAGGGAACTGTAGAGGCACTCCCTAAGGCAGAAGGCCCGGAACAATAGGGCACAAGCACATTCTCAAATAAAAGTCTGGACTCTGCAGACGAACAATCACCAACATTATGTGGAAGTGAAAACGTGCCGCTGTAACCTCTGGGGGAAACGCACCACCCCGCATGGAGGAACCATAAACTGGGTTAGCCGCATGTGCAGAAGTATGATTTGGTAGGGAACTCGCCTCTCGGAGCAGTCCCTTGATTCCCCGAGCCTGAGGAACCAGGCGCCCTGAAATAGCATACGGAACAAAACTTGTTGACAGGAGTCAACGAGGCCCCCCCCCGGATTCATCACCGGACACAGAATCTGAAATAAAAAAATAGTCTCAGTATCAGAATCTTCCATAACTGAATCTGAAATTAACACAGTCTCAGCATCACAATCCTCCATAACTGGATAGAGGATATTTAAATATGGACTAAAGTAGTAAAACAAAAACAGCACCTGACACCCACAATGGCTGGGGCACTCACCATCTCCTATGATCAGACCCCTGCGGACGAGAAAATTTCCTTCGCCACGCGGTTGAGAATGCGGAAATGGAAAAACGGAACATAACCACGCCCAAACCGTACAGTCCAAAAAAAGTGCGCCCAACCAAAAGGCCGAGTCACTTCCAAAGGCCTCAATGTTCCAACCACGAGCCCAGTAAACATCACACATAAGCAGGTTGAATCACATAACAAACATGATTATAAACCCCCCCCCTGTTCAATAACCCCCCTCAGGAGATATTAACCTTTGATTCCACGATACTAAAAGAGACTCACTGAGACCCTTAAGTATAAGTTAGACCCGCAAAGGTGGTAGCCTCTCGGGAAACATTCACATTACAGTACATTGACGAATAAAGTAAAATGAAACGATCTTACCGGAATCTACGCTGTGGAACAGGAACATGGCCCTTCAAGAGTGACAGATAGTAGCATCGCCTCCGCCATCGACTTGAGAGAAAAAAGCAGGCAGCGAAGCGAAGTTAGACAACGCTGATTGCTTGAGGAGCTGTTAATATAAGTCGGGATGGTTTTGCAGTAAGAAACTCCCTGCATCTCCGGACTCTAACTTTCATCCATGTCCTCACTGAGAGACTGACAGGACTACTTAAAACTCCTGTCCCATGCCGAAGAGTACTACCTTCCATAAGAGACAAAAACAAAAATTAGAAATTCTGACACTTCTCTGCCATCCTCCTGGGACGAAAGGCAAAGAATGACTGGGGGATAAGGGGAGTGGGAGGAGTATTTAAGCCTTTGGCTGGGGTGTCTTTGCCTCCTCCTGGTGGCCAGGTTCTTATTTCCCAAAAGTAATGAATGCAGCTGTGAACTCTTTCCATTTAAGAAGAAAATTATAATTTACGGTAGATGGTGCACTTCACATCTGAGCTGAGTTTTCGCAGCGCTGGGTGTTAAACTAACTGGTTATTGCTTTACTGTGTCTTGGGTCAGCCACTCCCTGCTGTCTGGTTGCTATGACCTCAAGCATCAAGATGTCACTAAATAGAAATGTGTGATATGATCTAGCACAAAGACTATTCCTTGGTGTCTAACACAACTGCACTTCCATTTTTTCTATACCAATTTATAAAAATGTTTAAAGTGCTGTGTTTCTCTGTTGTGTTTTTTCAGGATTTATTATCTGTACAACAGAAAGCATGCATGCGCAACATGCACTATAACGCTGGAAACCTAAATCTGTGTCTAAAATGGTAGAGTGTATTCACAGCAAATGCTTCCAAATGTCATTGGATGGTGGCTTGTGAAATAAGGATATATGTGAGCAAATTATTATAGTTTAGTTCAGTTAAAGGGACACTAAAACCAAAATTATACGATCATGATTAAAGGGATACTAAACCCAATTTTGTTCTTTCATGATTCAGATAGAGCATGCAATTGTAAGCAACTTTCTAATTTACTCCTATTATCAAATTTTCTTTGTTCTCTTGCTATCATTATTTGAAAAAGCAGTAATATAAGGTTTGGAGCCATCCCATGTTTGGTTCAGCACCTGGGTAGCGCTTGCTGATTGGTGGCTAAATGTAGCAAACCAATCAGCAAGTGCTACCCAGGCGCTGACCCAAAAATGGGCCGGCACTTAAGCTTACAGTCCTGCTTTTTCAAATCAAGATAGCATGAGAATGAAGAAAAACTGTTAATAGGGGTAAATTAGAAAGTTGCTTAAAATTGCATCCTCTATCTGAATCGTGAAAGAAAAAAATTGGATTTAGTATCCCTTTAGGATAGAGCATGCAGTTTTAATAGACTTTCCAATTATCTCCCATTATCAAATTTTGCAGTCTTTTTATAAGCACACTTTTTGAAGCCCAAGCTCCAACTGAGCATGTGCACAAAGTTCACAGTGTATATGTATAGTAGCTTGTGATTCAGAGTGTTAGTGCAATGCTTTTTTATTATGCACCTGTTAATTGTGCAAGTCTACTGTAGTTAATGGACCTTGAAATAGTTTAGTTTAATTCCCCCTTGATTTAATCATGTAAGTCTTTCAAAACAACAATGGAGATTCTGTCACACAAAGACTAAAACCTGTGCCCCAGTATATACATGGAAAACTACAATAATAAAATAGTGCAAGGTTTCATTTTACTCTATCACACTGGCATCTTACCTCTGGCATGTAGATTTAAAGTTTGATCGAGACAGGTCAAATGCTCTGGGTCCACTACCATAAGCCTTATAGAATTTGCTGTGCAATACAAAAAATAATGCTTTCGTTATTGTGAAGGTTATTATGAAAGAATAATAAGAACGAAAAACATAATTTATGTCAGAACATACCTGATAAATTTATTTCATAGTGGCAAGAGTCCATGAGCTAGTGACATATGGGATATACATTCCTACCAGGAGGGGGCAAAGTTTCCCAAACCTCAAAATGCCTATAAATAAAACCTCCCACCTCACACATACCTTAGTTTAATGTGTAGTCAAGAAGTGAGGTGTAAAAAAAAAAAAAAAAAAAAAAAAAAGAGTAAAAAGCATATAAAAAGATGAACTGGAAAAAATAAAGTGCTTTCTACAAAAAATTATAACCACAAAAATAGGGTGGGTCTCATGGGCTCTTGCCATTATGAAAGAAATTAATCAGGTAAGTTCTTACATAAATTAGGTTTTCTCTTTCATGCAAGTAGCAAGAGTCCATGAGTTAGTGACGTATGGGATATAATACCCAAGATGTGGAAATCCACAAGTCACTAGAGAGGGAGGGATACAATTACAACAGCTAAATCCGCTGAGAAATTAAATCCAAAAAAATAAGTTTCCTTAAAAATGTAAAAAAACAAACAAAAAACAAACAAACAAACAAACAAAAAAAAAAAAAAAACTCAAATCAAAAGGCACTAGAATCAAACTGAGACAACTGCCTGAAGAACCTTTCTACCAAAGGCTGCTTCCGAAGAAGCAAAACACACAAAAATGGTAAAATTTAGTAAAAGTATGCAAAGAAGACCAAGTTGCTTTGCAAATTTGATCAACTGAAGCTTCATTCTTGAAAGCCCAAGAAGTGGCAACTGATCTAGTAGAAGGAGCTGTAATTCTCTGACGCGGAGACTGCCCCGCCTCCAAATAAGCTTTCTGACCTTTCCTGGAACCAGAAAAAAAATAACAAATAGACTAGAAGTCTTTCTGAAATCTTTAGTAGCCTCAACATAATATTTCAAGCTCTTACCACATCCAAAGAATGTAAAGACCTTTCAAGAGTATTCTTATGATTAGGACACAAGGAAGGAACAGCGATTTCCCTATTAATTTTGTTAGAATTCACAACTTTAGGCAAAAATGTAAATGAAGTCCGTAAAACAGCTTTATCTTGATGGAAGATCAGATAAGGAAACTCACAAGAGAGAGCAGACAAGTCAGAAACTCTTCTAGCAGAAGAGATAACCAAAATAAATAAACCCTTTCCAAGAAGGTAATTTAATATCCAATGCATAGGCTCAAAAGGTGAATCCTGTAAAATCTTCAAAACCAAATTGAGACTCCAAGGAGGAGAAATATATTTAATAACAGGTTTGATACGAATTAAAGCCTGAACAAAACAATGAATATCAGGAAGATTAACAATCTTTCTATGAAATAAGACAGAAAGAGCAGAAATTTGTCCTTTTAAAGTATTAGCAGACAAACCCTTATCCAAACCATCCTGAAGAAACTGTAAAATCCTAGGAATTCTGAAAGAATGCCAAGAATAATTATGAGTGCAACACCATGAAATGATACATTTTCCTTGAAACAGACTTACGAGCCTGTATCACAGTGCTAATTACAGAGTCAGAGAAACCTCTATGACTAAGCACTAAGCGTTCAATTTCAATGCCTTCAAATTTAGAGATTTGATATCCTGATGGAAAAATGGCCCTTGAGACAGAAGGTCTGGCCATAAAGGAAGTGGTCAAGGCTGGCAACTGGACAACCGGATAAGATCCGCATACCAAAACCTGTGAGGCCATGCTGGTGCTATCAGAAACACATGAGGAAAAAAAAAATTCTACTTTACCATTTTTAGCGGAGATACCGGAGGGGAGGAGCTAGCACCATCGTGGCATGCTAGCACCCGGCTCTAATGTAAAGAGCAAGTTTGAACTACCCTCACCTGCATCTATCCTTGGCTGGTGAGGAAACGGCCCGGCCGGGACATCATTTTTGCAGTTACCGGTACTCTATCTGCAGATTGACTCAGAAACGTCACGACGCCAAGGGGCGTTCCGGTACTGAAAGGAGTATCCACACACCTCTGGGAGGCTACCGAATGCACAGAACTAGTGCTTGAGGAGAGAGGTGATAGGAGGAATCATCCCAAAGTGAAATCTGAAGTCGGGAGAAGTGAGGCCGCGGAAGACGGAGGTGTCCGACTCCAGTGGCTTACTGCACTATACCCAATAAGAGATTTCTCCAGCAGAGTTGTAGAGGGAAATTGGCTGACCTATCAAACACTATCGCAGTCATTGCATAGCACCACTAGTGGGAGGCAAGGGGCCCAAGACCCGGGTCAGTCGGAGAGGTCCAGGATTATCAATACTAAAAAGGCTTAAAAAAAAACCGTCAAGTATCACGGCAAAGCCCCTTTTTCTTTTCTCTCAATCAGACTTTTCTAAAATCGATAAGGGATATTTTGGCTGATATAAAATATTCAGCTAGAAAGGATAAATTGGGAGCGTTAAAGGTGGTTCTGCTGTACTGTGCCTATGTTCCAGGTCCTCTGTATTCTGCCAAATGAGTCTTATGTGCTGACAATAAACATGTATTCAGGAAGGCCAGTTTGGTAGCAAAGGTGGCTCTGCTGTATTGTACTTACCCTGTAGGAGCCCAAACAGCCCAATTTAAGTCTAAAACATCTTGTTTCACAAGCCATCAACACTCAGTAAAAACATCCCAAGCACATTATAAAGATCTCTTTAGAGCTGTCTTGAAGGGTGAGAGAGCTGGTAGATTGGAGACAGGCTCCTCTGGAGGAGAGGATAAAATGTGCCTGTTGAAAAGCAGGAATCTACTACCCAAAAAAGAGGAAAGACTGACTTTTCTGAGACTTTTTTTTTTCTTTTTTTGCTTAAGACTGTGCTTATTTATACCACCTCAAGGTAAGTCTTGGAAAGCTTAGGACCCCATCAATGAAGGAATTTTTATGGACTGATTTAGCCGACTCCCCATAAGTAAAGAGAAAGTTGCAGAATATAATAGTATATGTCTCTGTTCTTTCTGCTGTATAAAGATTAGTGACCCTAGTATCTTGTATAGAATTTCAGACAGATATATTTAGGCTTCGTACTCTCAATAACAGGGTTGTCTCTGCCATGTTGGTAGTCCCTGCTTAAATCAATTCTTTTTCATTTGGGTTGTGGTAGCTTTACTAAAAATATACAGGTTTGGTGTCTTGGATATAGAAACCCCTCTTTTCTAACTCCCCTTGTGTGGAAGAAGAGAGAAAAAGAAAGGGATAGAAAATCTTAGCTTAAGTCAATTTCCTGTTAGGCCCTATAATACAAACTCAGAAATTGAATTGAGACTATACTGCTATAATACTTCCTCCTTTTATAAGTATAAGTGAATAATGCTTTGAGACATGATGGTTAACTTTAACAATGTGTGATGCTAGCAAAAGTTATGTGGCACAATATTTCCTCTTTTTCGTAAGATTGTATAACACCAGGGGTGATTTATATTGTTTCTTCTTTCAAATTGATAGGGTAATGTTTAAGATAAATACACGTGTTTTTTTGTAAAACACACAGTTTCCCAAGCACTTCCAGCAACATAAGGCTGGTCTGAAAAAGAATTATATATATATATATATATATATATATATATATATATATATATATATATATATATATATATATATATATATATATATAACACCTGCACAAGAGTACGTTGGGGCTAATCATTAGCCATATTTCACAAGAGTGTTTTTTAGGGGCTATACATTAGCCATTCTCACTAATTTTTATGGAAAGATTTATATACCATTCTAAAACCCCACCACCCAATATGCCGTCTAAGCCATATGTCCTCAAAAAAAAAATACAGTTAATGACAGAGGACGTATGGCGTACGTCCTTGGTCTGGAAAGCAGCTGGAAGCGATCCTGATCGCTTCCAGCCGCTTTCCGGTTATTGCAGTGATGCCTCGATATCGAGGCATCCTGCAATAACCCCCCTTGGCCATCAGATGCAGAGAGCCACTCTGTGGCCCTCTCTGCACCGGACATCGATGGCCGGTATCGTTGGTGGGTGGGAGCTTACGTGGGAGGCGGGTGGGCGGCCATCGATGGGCCATATGACGTTGAGGGGGGCGGGATCGGCGGGGGCGTGCGCGTGCACGGGGGGTGCGTGCACTGGGTGGATGCGGGTGGGAACAGCTACACTACAGAAAGCTATTAAAAATAAAAGTTGGGTAAAAGTAGAAAAAAATTACAAATCGAAGTGATCTGGGAGGTGGAGGGGGGTTGTTCTTTGGGGGGCAAGCTACACTACAGAAAAAAGAATAAAAAGGCATTTTTTTTGCAGTAACTGGGTACTGGCAGACAGCTGCCAGTACCCATGATGGCTCCCAGTAAGGTAGAGGGGGAGGGTTAGAGAGCTGTTTGGGGGGGGGGGGGGATCCTACACATCAGCATATGTAAATATGCTAAAAAAATTATACATTTTTAAAAAAATACCTTTTATTTTAGTACTGGCAGACTTTCTGCCAGTACTTAAGATGGCGGGGACAATTGTGGGGTGGGGGAGGGAAGAGCACTGTTTGGGAGGGATCAGGGGGTCTGATGTGTCAGGTGGGAGGCTGATCTCTACACTAAAGCTAAAATTAACCCTGCAAGCTCCCTACAAGCTACCTAATTAACCCCTTCACTGCTGACATAATACACGTGTGATACGCAGCGGCATTTCGTGGCCTTCTAATTACCAAAAAGCAACGCCAAAGCCATATATGTCTGCTATTTCTGAACAAAGGGGATCACAGAGAAGCATTTACAACCATGTGTGCCATAATTGCACAAGCTGTTTGTAAATAATTTCAGTGAGAAAACTAAAGTTTGTGAAAAAGTGAACAATTTTTATTTTATTTGATCGCATTTGGCGGGGAAATGGTGGCATGAAATATACCAAAATGGGCCTAGATCAATACTTTGGGTTGTCGATTACACTACACTAAAGTTAAACTTAACCCTACAAGCTCCCTAATTAACCCCTTCACTGCTGGGCATAATACACGTGTTGTGCGCTGTGGCATTTAGCGGCCTTCTAATTACCAAAAAGCAACGCCAAAGCCATATATGCCTGCTATTTATGAACAAAGGAGATCCCAGAGAAGCTTTTACAACCATTTGTGCCATAATTGCACAGACTGTTTGCAAATAATTTCAGTGAGAAACCTAAAATTGTGAAAAAGTGAACGATTTTTTTAAGTTTGATCGCATTTGGCGGTGAAATGGTGGCATGAAATATACCAAGATGGGACTAGATCAATTCTTGGGGTTGTCTACTACACTAAACTAAAGCTAAAATTAACCCTAGAAGCTCCCTACATGCTCCCTAATTAACCCCTCCACTGCTGGGCATAATACACATGTGGTGCGCAGTGGCATTTAGCGGCCTTCTAATTACCAAAAGAAAATGCCAAAGCCATATATGTCTGCTATTTATGAACAAAGGGGATCCCAGAGAAGCATTTACAACCATTTGTGCCACAATTGCACAAGTTATTTGCAAATAATTTCAGTGAGAAACCTAAAGTTTGTGAAAAAAATTGTGAAAAAGTGAACAATTTTTTTTATTTGATCTCATTTGGCGATGAAATGGTGGCATGAAATATACCAAAATGGGCCTAGATCAATACTTTGGGATGTCTTCTAAAATAAAATATATACATGTCAGTGGATATTCAGGGATTCCTGAAAGATATCAGTGTCCCAATGTAACTAGCGCTAATTTTGAAAAAAAGTGGTTTGGAAATAGCAAAGTGCTACTTGTACTTATTGCCCTATAACTTGCAAAAAAAGCAAAGAACATGTAAACATTGGGTATTTCTAAACTCAGGACAAAATTTAGAAACTATATAGCATGGGTGTTTTTTGGTGGTTGTATATGTGTAACAGATTTTGGGGGTCAAAGTTAGAAAAAGTGTTTTTTTTTCCATTTCTTCCTCATATTTTATAATTTTTTTTATAGTAAATTATAAGATATTATGAAAATAATGATATCTTGAGAAAGTCCATTTAATGGCGAGAAAAACAGTATATGTTTGGGTACAGTAAATGAGTAAGAGGAAAATTACAGCTAAACACAAACAGTGCAAAAATGTAAAAAATAGCCTTGGTCCCAAACGGACAGAAAATGGAAAAGTGCTGTGGTCATTAAGGGCTTAAGACAAGATTTGCTCGCTGCTACTAGTGAAATAAAGCAGTTTGTGACACGTATGAACGAATTAGAAGCAAGAGTCTCAGACATAGAAGATAGGGCAGTAATTCAGGACCAGATGTCCAATTCTCACTACACCAAACTAAATTTTCTACAATCCAAAATAGAAGAATTAGAAGATGGGTCTATGCACAACAACCTCAGGGTTGCTGGGCTCCCAGAAACAGGGGACTTTCAAGATTTGATAAATTTTGCAGCTACCCAACTCCCCAAATTAGTAGGTAGCAACACAGAGAACTTAAGGATACCCATAGAAAGAGCTCACAGAATATGAGCAATTAGAAGAAATCCTGATGGTTTGGTGAAACCACGAGTAGTTATCATCAAATTCTTGAACTTTCAGGATAAGTTTCACATACTCAGATTATATTGTAAAAATAATAATATTATGATTGGACCTATTAAGGTACTTTTATTTCAAGATTTTTCATTTGAAACCCAGGCCAGACGTAGGGAAATTGCCCCATTTTGTTCTCAATTAATTAGGGCTAACCTAAGGGCTAGACTTGTATACCCTGCCAAGATAATCCTGGATAAGGATGGTGAAACCTTTATTTTTAACAAAACCGAGGAGGTTAAAGCCTTCTGTTTGAGTAAGGGGATAGAATAACAATTTAGACTCCAGATATGGATAAATATGGGCCCCATTCCATGAATGAGGGCACTGTATACTGAAATCTTATCCAAGAGTTTATATCTAAAACTGTTTTTTTTTTGGTACTGCTTGAAAAACATCCATACTTTACCTTCACTTTAAAAACTAGAAAGAGGATGTACCATCTCCCCCCCCTCCCTTCTTTTTTTTCCCCTCCCTCCCCCACTCCTTTTTTTCTTCTACACTTCTCACTGTTAAAGGGACACTGTACCCAAAAATTTTCTTTCGTGATTCAGATTGAGCATGAAATTTTAAGCAACTTTCTAATTTACTCCAATTATCAAATTTTCTTCATTCTCTTGGTATCTTTATTTGAAATGCAAGAATTTAAGTTTAGATGCCAGCCCATTTTTGGTGAACAACCTGGGTTGTCCTTGCTGATTGGTGGATAAATCCATCCACCAATAAAAAAGTGCTGTCCAGAGTACTGAAACCAAAAAAAATCTTAGATGCCTTCTTTTTCAAATAATGATAGCAAGAGACCGAAGAAAAATTGATAATAGGAGTAAATTAGAAAGTTGCATGCTCTTTCTGAATTACAAAATAAAAAAATTGGGTACAGTGTCCCTTTAAGGGCATCTAGATGGAAAAACTAAAAATATTCTCATGGAACGTGTGGGGGGGGGGGGGGGGGGATTTCATCCCCAATTAAAAGGAAGTTATTGATCAAACACTTAGGATCCAAAAGACCACATAGTATTTATTCAGGAGACACATCTTAAACCTCAGGAGGCCATTAAGCTCAAATGTAAGTGGGTGGGAGAAGTGGTGTCCCCCCCCCCCCCGTACGATAAATCTAAAAGGGGTCTAGCTATTTTATTTCATAAACAGTTAAAATACAAAATAATCTCAGTAATTAATGATTCTGATGGAAGATTCCAAATTATAGAAGTCGAAATTAACGGGGATACCTTTGTCTTTTGTAATGTTTATGGTCCGAATGTGGTGGATAAAAAATTCTTGGAAGATATTAGTTTAAAATTATTTTTACATAGTGGGAAAAACATAGTGGTCGCAGGTGATTTCAATATGGCCTTTTCTCATATTTTAGATAGATCCAAACTTAGTCATGGCCCCAGGAAGTCTAGAGAATCAGATATTCTTCATAGATTCTGCCAGAAATTAGCTCTGCAGGATATATGGTGAGCACAGAACCCTGATCGTAGGGAATATACATGTAGCTCTAGTGTATATAAATCCTTTGCAAGAATTGTTTTTTTTTTTTAAATAGCAAAACATATGTTAAAGATGGAAATTCAGACAGCTATCCAAGATATTGTGGTTTCAGATCACGCAGTGATCACATTAGAGATAGGCCTTAGGGATAACCACTCAACAGGTAAGGGTAGGCTGTTTTTTCCCCAGCACTTGATCAATAATGTTTGTTTCAAATCATGGATCCAAAACAGATGGAAACAATTTCAGGGAGATAATGCTGGATATTTAGATAAACCAGAAATATTTTGGGAGACTGCCAAGGCAGTTTTTAGGGGGGAGATCCAAGCTTACCTTGTAAAAATATGTGCAATTCGGAGAAAAAGTGAAGAGCAGCTCTCCAACACTCTTAGAAATGACTACAGGAAATATCTCAGTAATCCCACCGTTGATTTATGGAATAAAGGTAGTAAATTGGTTTATGATTTATTTCTAAAACAATTCTCAATCTCCGAAGAACAGAAAGTTAAAGCTATATTCTCAGGGGTGCAGGGTATTTCTGCTAAATATTTAGCAAGGATTGTTAAAATTAGACAGCAAAAAAACTACATTGCGGCTCTAAAAGTTAATAACACAAGAGTGACAGACCCAGCAGAGATCAGGGAAGCCTTTTTCAAAAATTTTAAGGAATTGTATGCAGCCAATCAAATTGATAGTGAGCTTAAAGATCAGTTTTGGCAGAGGGTAGCTTTACCCCAAATTGTGAGGGCTGACTTACAAAGATTAAATGAACCTATTATAGTAGAAGAAGTAACTAAAACAATATATAAATTAAAATTAGGCAAAACACCTGGACCGGACTCGATACCCGTAGAATTCTACAAATTACTTGTTGACCAGATCCCTATTATTTTATGTAACTTATTTAATGATTATTACATGAGCAATAAACCTCAATCAGCACTTTTCGCAGCATCTAATATAGTATTAATTCCCAAGAAAGGTAAAGATCCAGAACTCCCCACATCATACAGGCCAATTTCCTTACTAAATCAGGACTATAAGATCCTCACGGCTATTTTAGCTAACAGATTGAAATCTTCTCTAGGGTATATTATTCATACAGATCAGACAGGTTTTATGACAGGTAGAAACCCAGTAAAGAATTTACGTAAGGTTCAATTGGTGCTTGATCATTTCTGGAATAAACCAGAAAAAAAAAAAGGATACCACTCTAAGCCAGATCTCGCCATTCTTACAATAGACGCGGAAAAAGCGTTCGACTCCATCACATGGGACCACCTTTTCACCTCCCTGGAGGGATTTGGTTTTATTGGAGTCTTTCAACAATTTATTAAACAACTCTATAAAGAACCAACCTCATCTGTTATAGTAAACAGGGGAGCCACCAATAGATTTGTTCTTAGGCGAGGCACCCGTCAAGGGTGACCGCTATCTCCATTTCTTTTTAACATATCCCTTGAACCGTTAGCTATATATCTAATACAAGAACTACAGGGTATATCTATAGGAAAACACAAAATGGTTCTCTCTCTTTTTGCAGATGATCTATTATTTTTTCTTAGTAATACAGCTGATTATATTCCTCAACTTCTAAGGATATGCAATATGTTTAGTTCATTTTCAGGCTACAAAATTAACTACGGAAAATTGGAGATCTTATGGATATATAAACCATCTGATCCGATAATACACCCTTTTAGCGAAACCACACAGATAACATATTTAGGTATTACATTAAGTAATAATCCAAGTTTATGGTATAATTTAAACTTTAAACAATGTATTAATGGGTTGGACCTGAAGTTACAGAGCTGGAGTAATCTACCATTGATTACTGCTCGAATCATGTTAGTTAAGACTGTTCTCTTCCCTAAATTAATATATTTTTTATATTTTTTTACAGAATCTTCCGCTTCTTCTATATAAAAAAGATATAATCTTTCTTCATAGGAGCTTTAATCCGTTTATCTGGCAGGGTAAGAAACCACGTATCTCATTAGTTAAGTTAACACTGCCCAAACAATTTGGTGGACTAGCTTGACCAAAATGTGAAACTATATAATTATGCAGCTTTATGTAAATATGCTTTGGACTAGATATCTGAAAAAGAGTTAGTCTCATTTTACGAGATGGAATCTAGCTTAATATTACCTTTCAGTCTAAAAGCAATTTTACACCAAACTGCAAATAAACTCCCTGACACAATTAATCAAATGTTCACATTTAAACAAATTATACAGGCATGGCAAAAAAAATTTGTAGTGAGCTCAAGGTTGATCATCGGAAATCTGATTTTTTTACCCTTGATAGGTAATCCACGTTTTCTTCCTGGGCTGGGCGCCTCAATATTCTCGGTCTGGGCTGAGAGGGTAGTAAAGTATGTGTCCCAGATATGTGACGGAAAAAACTTAACACTTCGATCTTTTGAGGTATTATCTCGACAATACAATCTCCCCCCTTCGAGTTTCTATGCCTATTTACAGGTTAGGCACTGGGTAGAAAAATTAAGGTAAGATACGGGCCCGGAACTAGATTCAAAGGAACTAAGGGTAATGGTAAGAAAATACCAGGAGGGGGTGAACACCATCTCTCAAACTTATGATGCTATGTTGAAGGCTATGGGGGGGGAAATATGACAGAGATACTAATAAAATTGTCAAAAGAAAAGATCAATGTGGATAGTGACACAATTTCTCAGAGTATAGTGTTAGACTCCAAAGCAACGACTATGCACAGTCAAAGAGAAGCCCACATGAAAATGTTAAACAGGGTAACCAGCTAGAATAGCAAAGTTGAATCAGGATAAAGCGAAATGCCCAAAATGCAGACTAAGAAATGCAGACTTAATGCACTGCATTTGGGCTTGCCCAAAAGCATATCAATTTTGGCAGAAAGTAAATTTTTGGGGAAGTAAGATAATGGGGTCAAACATTAAACTGGATCCACTCCAGGTTTTCTTTTTATGTAAATATACAAGGGCCTCCCCCAATAATAGGCTTATTAATTTACTTATTTTGACTGGGAGGAACTTAATCTTAAAGGGACACTCAATCAAAATGAAACTTTCATTATTCAGATAGAGCATGCCATTTTAAACAACTTTCCAATTAACTTCCATTAACAAAATATGCACAGTCTTTTTATATTTAAACTTTTTGAGTCACCAGCTCCTACTGTGCATGTGCAAGAATAAGTGTGTATGCATCTGTGAATGGCTGATGGCTGTCACATGGTACGTGTATGCATTTGTGATTGGCTGATGGCTGTCACATGGTACAGGGGGAGTGGAAAAGACATAACTTTTAAAATTGTCAGAAGAAAAATCTACTACTCATTTGAAGTTCAGACTAAGAGCTATTGCATTGTCTTGTTATCTTGCATTTGTTGCTTATGCAAATCTACTGTGTTGACTGGTCCTTTAAGGAACTGGAAAGGACAGAAAAGTTTGAGATTCATAGATTTCCTTAAGGATATACAATACCAGATGGTGGTTGAACAAATAAATTTGAGGAACACTAACTCTAAACAGATAGCTCGATTTTTCAACAAATGGAAAGGATATATTAGCTCACTCCCTCTGGAAGTGCAAAAACAGGCAGTTTCAAATTCTAAAACATCTACTTGGGTACAACATCAACTAGACAAGGGGGTACTCCTGAGATTGGGGTTTTCAGAGGAATAGTCTTAAAAGGTGAACTAGAGAGGGGGGGGGGGAAACAGAAGGGTCCCCCCATTCCCCCCTCCGGAGCAGAGGAAAATGTAAGTTAATCCTAATAATTAAAGAATCCAATATAAGGCCACTCATTTGGTAATAATAGGAGACTCACAAGTAAAAAGAGCAAATGAGGGACATTATTTGTTTCAAATAGGGCTTAGACGGTTCAAATGATATACAGATGATATATAAGGAGTTTGATCTCTAGATTGGTATGAAGATGGTTGGATTAAGAAAGTTGAAGGTGACTATTTGATTTAAATGAGGATAACACATTTTGTATACGCGCAAAGACATAAATTGGAAAATCTTGACATAAAATGGTATTATCCATCTTCAACTTTCAAAGGGAATATAGGAAACCAGGAAGCATTGAGTTAATTTGTTAAAGTTATAAAAGTTGTATTATAATTTTTAAAGGAACCAATGGGGAATGTAAAGTTAATTTTCGTCTGGAAGCCCAATCGAGTCTATGGCGCTTTGGGGAGAGTTTCCCTCCCCATCCCATGGTTCTTGTGTATTATTTATCTCTATTTTCTTTTGTTGTGGTTTTTATGACTATGGCTAGATAAGAAACGACTATCTGCCATATGGTTATACTTATTGAATCTTGGTTAAAATGTATGTGTTTATGAAATAATTAAAAGGAAAACACCCCAACAATGTAGATAGTTAGGGCATCTAGCAGGGTCATAATGAAGATTTGAAATGTTACATGATTGTTATATGAACATAGCTTTACTGAAATCCTAAATATCTCAATTTGTATCTTGTTTAATGTACCAATCCTCTTTCTTTACCCTGTGTTGTATGATATCATGTCTTAAGTATGTCTGCATTGTTGGATATAAAAAAAAAAAGAGAGAAACACATGAGATTGTTCCATTATGATCTTGGAGATCACCCTTGAAAGAGGAACCAGAGGTGGAACAATATAAGCAGGTTGGTAAAACCAAGGAACTGCTAAGGCATCCACCATCTCCGCCTGAGGATCCCTCGACCTGGAAAGGTATCTGGGAAGCTTCTTGTTTAGACGGGAGGCCATCAGATCCATTTCTGGAAGACCCCACATCTGTACAAAATGAATAAACACATCTGGATGGAGAGACCACTCCCCCGGATATAACGTCTGACGGCTGAGATAATCCGCTTCTCAATTTTCTACACCTGGGATATGAATCGTAGAAATTTGACAAGAGTTGGATTCCATCCAAGATACTTCCTTCATTGCTGAAGGAGTCCCTCCTTGATGATTGACATATGCCACTGTTGTGATATTGTCCGTTTGAAAACGAATGTAAATTTCTCTCTTCAATAGAGGCCAAGAGCTCTAAAAAAAGGCACAGAGTTCTAAAATATTGATTGGTAACCTCGCCTCATGAGGATACAAAACCTCTTCTGCTGTCAGAGACCCCCAGTCAGCTCCCCAACCTGTGAGACTTTCATCTGTTGTGATCACAGTCCAGGTAGGACGAACAAATGAGGCACCTTGAACAATAAGGTGATGGTCTAACCACTAAGTCAGAGAGAGTTGTGTTGGGATTTAAGTATATCAGTTGTGATATACGAGTATAATCACTGCACCATTGGTTCAACATGCAAAGCTGTAGAGGCATCATATGAAAACGAGCAAAGGGGATTGCGTCCGATGCTGCAGTCATAAGACCTAAAACTTCCATGCACATACCCACTGAAGGGAATGATAGAGACTGAAGGTTTAGACAAGCTAAAACTAACTTCATTTATCTCTTGTCTGTCAGAGAAAGAGTCATGGACACTGAATCTATCTGAAAACCTAAAAAGGTGACCCTTGTCTGAGGAATCAAGAAACTCTTTTGTAAATTGATCCTACAAGCATGTTTTTGAAGAAACCACACTAGTTGCTTTGTGTGAGATTCTGCTAAATGAAAAGATTGAGCTAGTACTAAGATATCATCCAAATAAGGAAACGCCACAATACCCTGCTCTCTGATTACAGAACGAAGGGCACTGAGAACCTTCGAAAAGAATCTTGGAGCTGTCGCTAGGCCAAACGGAAGAGCGACACATTTGTAATGCTTGTCTAGAAAAGAGAATCTCAGAAACCGATAGTGGTCTGGATGAATTGGAATGTGAAGAGAAGTGCCCTGTAAGTCTATTGTGGACATGAAATGCCCTTGCTGAACAAAAGGCAGAATAGTCCTTATAGTCACCATCTTGAAAGTTGGGACTCTTACAAAACAATTTAAAAATTTCAGATCCAGAATTGGTCAGAACGAATCTTCTTTCTTTGGGACAATTAATATATTTGAATAAAAACCCAAACCCCATTCCTGCAGAGGAACTAGAACAATCACCCCTGAAAGCTCTAGGTCTGAAACACACTTTCGAAAAAGCCTGAGCCTTCACAGGGTTTGTTGGAACATGAAAAAGAAAGAATCTTCCCATGGGAGGTCTTATTCTGAAACCAATTCGATACCCTTGAGAAACAATATTCTGAATCCAATGATTTTGAACAGATACTGTCCAAATGTGTTGAAATAATTTCAGTCTGCCCCCCACCAGTTGAACTGGTTTGAGGGCCACACCTTCATGCAGTCTTAGGGACTGGATTTGGTTTCTTGAGGCTTGGATTTATTCCAATTCAGAGATGGTCTCCAATTAGAGCCAGAGGCCTTAGGGGAAGGAGAGGTCTTTTGTTCTCTATTCTGATGAAAGGAACGAAAACGATTGGGAGCTTTAAAAATTTACCCTTAGATTTCTTATCTTGGGGCAGAAAAACTCCCTTTCCCCCGGTGATAGTAGAGATAATAGAATCCAATTAAGAACCAAATAAATTACTACCCTGAAATGATAAAGATAGTAATCTCGATTTAGACACCATATCAGCATTCCAAGATTTAAGCCATAAAGCTCTTCTAGTAAGAATAGCTAAAGACATAGATTTAATATCAATCTTAATGACATCAAATATAGCATCACAAATGAAATGATTAGCATGTTGAAGTAAAAGAACAATGCTAGACCATTTAGGATCTGTTAACTGTTGAGCTTAACTGTCCAACCAAAAAGTTGAAGCAGCAGCAACATCAGCCATAGATATATCAGGTCTAAGAATATAACCAGTATGTAAATATGCTTTTGTAAGATAAGATTCAATCTTCCTATTTAAAGGATCCTTAAAGGGGCACTAAACCCAATTTTTTTCGTTCAGGATTCAGATAGAGCATGCAATTTTAAGCAACTTTCTAATTTACTCCTATTATCAATTTTTCTTCGTGCTCTTGCTATCTTTATTTGAAAAAGAAGGCATCTAAGCTTTTTTTGGGTTCAGAACTCTGGATAGCACTTTTTTATTGGTGGATGAATTTATCCACCAATCAGCAAGGACAACTCAGGTTGTTCACCAAAAATGGGCCGGCATCTAAACTTACATTCTTGCATTTCAAATAAAGATACCAAGAGAATGAAGAACATTTGATAATAGGAGTAAATTAGAAAGTTGCTTAAAATTTCATGCTCTGAGTCACGAAAGAAAAATTTTGGGTTCAGTGTCCCTTTAAAGGAAGTACTATTTTCCATAGGAATAGTAGTACGTTTGGCAAGAGTAGAAATAGCCCCATCAACCTTAGGGACTTTTTCCCAAAAATCTAAATTAGCCACAGGTAAGATATAGCTTTTTAAACCTAGAAAAAGGGTTAAAAGAAGCACCAAGCTTAGACCATTATTTAGTAAACATATGAGAGATAGCATCTGGAATAGGAAAAAGGTCAGGAGTAACCTCAGAAGTTTTAAAAACAGAATTCAAATGTTTGCTATTCTTCTTATCAAGAGGACTAGATTCCTTAATGCCCAAAGTAAACAATACTTCCTTTAATAAAGAACAAATATATTCCATCCTAAAAAGAAAAGTAGATTTATCAAATTTAGTCTCTGAAGTAAGATCCTCTAAGCCAGAGAAATCATCAGCAGAAGATACTTCAGTACTCTGTTGATCAATACAAACTTCATCAGATTTATGAGAAGTTAAGAGAGACCATTTACGTTTATTTGAAGGCGGAATAGCAGTCATAGCCTTCCCTATGGCTGCAGCAATATAATTCATCTACAGGAATATCATGCACATTAGACTGTAAAGGATTAACAGTAGATGTATTTGTAGTTATAGAAACAATATCAGCATGTAATAATTTTTCAGAACAAGTGCCACATATTTGAGCTGAAGAAGTAAGATCAGCTCATTTACAACATACATGCTTAGCTTTGGTAGAACTATGTTCAGGCAGCTTAGTGCCTACAGTAACATCAGAGGCAGGATCAGTCTGAGACATCTTGCAAAATGTAACAAAAAAGAAAAAATAACATTTAAACAAAATATCCAATTTCCTCAAAATAGCAGTTTGCTTATGATAATTTTTTTTATACAAAAGTAAAATCAAAAGCAAGCAACCTAGCCCTCTATGAATCAAATGAGAGCAGAGAGCAAATGAGGGAGAGACTTAATATAACAAATGTTGGCGCCAAGAACAATGCAAAGATGACGCAAATGCAGAGGAAAAAAAACTTTTGCCACTAAAGCTTAACAAATGAAATGACTTTGCGCCAAAAGAACTCACGTCAAGAAAGACGCAAGAAACGACGCAACACCCGTCACGACAGACGCGACTTTGCGCCAAAGATTACGCAATAAAAAGAAGCATTCTGCGTCATCACGAGCCTAAGCCCACAAAAATGTAAAAGAAAAAAACTGACTCCAAGTTACAACTAACTGGAACCCCAGGTAAGCCTAAAAACTACCATAAACATAATTTACATGCTGAAACTGTTAGACTGCAAAGGGAAATAACAGACCTGACTTATGTCAAATAATATACAATACACATTTAAAACTTTTATAAAATAAAGTGCCAAACATAGCGGAGAGTGTCTTAAAAAAATGATATATACTTACCAGAAGACACCCATCCACATATAGCAGACAGCCAAACCAGTACAGAAACATATCAGCAGAGGTAACGGTAGAGGAGTATAATGTTGATCTGTAAAGGGAGGCAGCAGCTGAATCCCTGCGACCGATTTAGAAAGAGCCTGAGAATAGAGTTGCCATAGGTGAAAACATGGCGTCATCAGGCAATACTCCCTTCACATCCCATCACACTGTACTTTGAGAGGAACTGGGCTTCAATATGCTTAGAAGTTCCTATTACAGAAGAAAATCAAGAACAACTTACTTCACCACCTCCATGAGAGGCAAAATTTGTAAAACTAAGGTATGAGTGAGGTGGGAGGTGTATTTATAGGCATTTTGAGGTTTGGGAAACTTTGCCCCCTCCTAGTAGGACTGTTTATCCCATACGTCACTAGCTCATGGACTCTTGCCACTTACAAGAAAGAAATGTATATATTTTGTTATACCTTCTCTTTCAATCTTATACATTTTTATCATTTTAGCTTTCATGTAATCTTTAGCGATAAAGGGTCACGATTTGTATTAATATCTCTAATAAACTGCATTGCTTGATTAAATATGCAACCTGTATAAATAACTTATGTTATGTTGCAGTTATATTACATAATTGTTGCTTTGGGAGCAAAAAGGTACTTCAGGTTTGTTGATTCATCTTTGAAGAAGAGGACTCAAATTTTCTAGTAAGATTGTAACCATAACACATGTAAATGTGCCTTTTATGAAAAATGTATTAAATTAAGTGAGGGTATACACAATGTAGAATAGTTTGTCCCATTGATGTGAGCCGAGCTACCAAATGACTTACGCTCGGATGGCATCCTCTTTGTACAGAATTTCAGGTATGTTGTCAGGAGATTTCAAACTGCGCCATACAGGAATTTCATATAACGGCTCTCGTTTTGGAGGGAAAGCAGCATATACATCGTACCAAACAGGTTTCTCATTCTGCTTTATAACCCCTGCACGTAACAGATCTCTTACTCTGTAGGTTACAATTATAAAAAATAAAGAAGAATTAACAAACAATATGATGTTAAAAACAACAAATTTTAATAAATAAACCAATTCTAAGTTGATTTAAAGTAATTATATATATATATATATATATATATATATATATATATATATATTTTTTTTTAAACTGACTAAAAATATTTTGGCTGGCTGCAAGTTTCAAACCAGTGTGACAACCTCAATATTAAAATAAAAAAATTGTAGTTAAAAATATAAAATTATGTGGAAGGGGGGGGAGCCTACAGCTGAAGGGACAGGACACAATTCAATTTTTAAGGGCTAACTTTGAAATATTGACTCCAATTTTACATATATACACACACACATATACAGTATTTATGGATAAATCTTAAAATAGTAGGTATATACTTTACTTATGCATATATTGTTTGCCCTACAGGGCGGTATTAATTTTTCTGCTGTCTGCGACCGGGACAGCGGGACTGAGTATCAAGACACTAATGGCACTCAGCATTTAAAAGGGACATTATACACTAGATTTTTCTGCATAAATGTTTTGTAGATGATCCATTTATAGAGCCCATACAGTTTTTTTTTTTTTAAATGGATAGTTTTGCTTATGTTAAAATAACTTTGCTCTGATTTTCAGACTCCTAACCAAGCCCCAAAGTTTTAGGAGAATACTGACATATACCTACTCCAGCTTGCTTCTGTTTGTGTAAAGGGTATTTTCATACCCAAAGGAAAGGGGAGGGTTATCTGATATTTCCCACTTGCAGTGGGTGTTCCAGTAGCCTTTTAAACAGAGCTAAACTGGAAGCTTCTAAGTAAGTTTTTAAACAGTTTTATACCGGATTTTTAAATCAGTATCTGTGCACATTATTCTTTGTAGTAGTGTCTATTACATGCAGTTATATGAAAATTGGCATATACTGTCCCTTTAACTCTATTGATCCCTAGATAAGTATTTGTATATGTATATGTATACAGCTTGGCCTCACTCTTTTCAACGTTTTTTACATTCCCTATATACCAGCTTTCCCTTAGAGACTATAAAGTTTGACAAGACACTATATAGTTTGGGACACATTGTGTTTATTCTCTATAAATGACTAGTTATATTATGCTTTTATACGAGGTCCAAAAGCAGCCTTTTATATATTTTAGAAGCCCTAAGATGAATATAACAGATACCCCTAAGCTGGACACCACAAATACTGGAAACCCCCCCCCCCCCCACACACACACACATTGAAGTTTACGGAAGTAAATAAAAGGAAAATATATCCTATAGCTTTTTCTCCCCAAATTACTATTTTAGATGTACCATGATAATTTTATAACCATATTCCCCATCTCCCATGAATATGCCTATACAATACTACTACTATATACCAATTCCCTGTATATTAATCAGCTACGTATTAAGCAGTAATCTTATTTCCAAATACTTTTATTTTTTATAGTCCTACAGTAGCTGCCAAGTACAAAGGGAAATAGACCAGACACTTACCAGTAAGGGTTGATATTGACTGTATGGTAACCTATTAACAACGCTTCTAATAGCCTGAACTGTTACGTCTTCTATACCATATAAGATATATTACTCTAGAATGTTATGTAAATAGTCTACTCATGTTTTGGAAATAATGTTACATCACTAGGTTAACTCCTATCTGCCTTGTAACCTTACCTTTTTGATGTTATGTACACTTTAAAACCTCAACAGATTTAAAAAACAAATATATATATATATATATATACACATATATATATATACACATATATATATATATATATATATATACACATATATATATATATATATATATATATATATATATATATACACATATATATATATATATATATATATATATATACACATATATATATTTGTAATTTTGTGCCAGCACCACTAGTTTAGTAAATTTCACAGTTTAATATACTGAGATAAAATATCATGTGTCCTATATAGGACCACATTTCTCAGTATAGTGCACAGATAAGGGTATTTAATTAGTATACATATAAACAAGAGAACTCAGACCCTTATTTATCTAGCACCCAACTATTTCTGGAAAAATATATATGCTTATAAACAATGAAAGATTAAAGAATAAATAATACACATACTATTTGAAAGTGCGTTTTTAAAGATTTATATATTGATGTCTGCATAACAATAATACATAAGCAAGACCCCTAAATATGTAGAAAGTTCAAAGTCCACAACCCGGGTTGTTAGGTGGAAATTAATGAGCTAGTCCATTCATTGACCAATATTGGTATTTTTATGAATGCCTAATTGTTGGCACATTTGTAATCCCAATGATGGAAAACAACGTTAATGCAGGGACAGCACCATTAGTTATGTAACACTGACACTGTAGGTTTTTAAACTTGTATCTTCGTGCACCCAATGCAGATTATAACTGTATCATTAGTAGCAGAAAAAAGTGGCAATTTTTCAATACCACATTAGACTTGCTTTGACAGTTCTGTGTTGCGTGTGGGGATATTATAAGACAGGTACCTGCTTCCTTGGTTGTTCCGTCAGTGACGTGTCATGGTTTCATATCTACCTGCTCGTTGTTTCCAATTTTTCTTTTTTCAAACCGGTTTCGGGGATATCACCTTTCCTTTCAACTCCGTGCTTGCTTGGCTCTTTCTGTGCATCTGCACGCCTTGACTTGCACTGGAATATACTTTCGTTAGGAGGTCAGCTTTTTGGACGGTGCACCGCTGCTGCACCGCTCCAAACAAACAAACTTTGCAGCTACGCGCGTTTCACCCGGGGTCCATTCGGGCTTCTTCCGGCTGTGTGTAATTGGAGATTGCTCTCCATAGCCTTTAAACAGTATGCTCCGCCTTTGATTGGCTTTTTCAGGTACATAGTGTGTTTTAGCCGTACAGGTGAAATGTCAGACAATTATAAATGTTTATCTTGTTATGCTTTAACCTTTTTCTTAAAATCACACATTTTCTATATACAATATTATATCTGTTCATACTGTGCAGAGTCCACAACACCCATTTTGTATTAGATTTTCTTATTAACGGAATTACTTTAAATCTTATGGGCAGCTGGATTAAATACCTTAGTATTATGGTTCTGTATATATTGCTTCAGTCTCCTAAAAATGAGCCAAAATTTAGCTCTTCATTTAGGCCCTCTGGTTTTAGACTTTTTAGATTATAGATCCATTTGCTTTCTTTACACAGTAGAATTTTATCTAAATTTCCTCCTCTACCTTTCAAGTCTACTATTTCTAGGCCTCTAAATTTTAACTGTCTCTTGTCGCTATTGTGGCACTCTGCAAAGTGACGTGCTACACTGCTGGTTTTTGTGCATTTATTTTTAATGTCTCTTTTATGTTCTTTTATCCTTTCTTTGAGCTCCCTATAGGTTTTACCTATGTAATATTGGGGGCAGTTGCAGCAAACCATATACACTACTCCTTCACTTTTGCAAGTTATACGTCCCTTTATTGTATGAAAGGACCCAAATTTATCACAGAAGCTTTTTCCTACCAGCATATTTGCGCAGACTGAGCAGTGTGAGCATTTAAAATTCCCATTCTTTTTATCAGTTAACCAGTTTCCTGTATT
Organism: Bombina bombina; assembly: GCF_027579735.1. Classification (NCBI taxonomy): domain Eukaryota; kingdom Metazoa; phylum Chordata; class Amphibia; order Anura; family Bombinatoridae; genus Bombina; species Bombina bombina. The sequence goes on along the minus strand of NW_026512550.1, from coordinate 59,560 downwards.
TTTATTTTTATTCTCAAAGTGGCTCTGAACTAGAAAGTCTTTTAAATTTGGTGCTCTTTTTGGAGTCATAAGTGGGGATTCTCCTACAAATTTGCCTATTGATTTATCAATCCACAAAATGTGCCAGTGTTTATTTAAAATTGAACGGATATTCTGCCATTTATGATTGTATGTTCCTATAAATCGAATTAAGGATGATTCCGTTGTGTCATCTGCTTTTTCATATAATAGATCATCCCTGTCCTTACTTTTAGTCTTATTGAATGCTTTTTTTAGACATTGTTGTGTATAGCCTCTTGCTTTGAATCTTTTATTTAGATTACCTGCTTCAATTTTAAATTGTTCAATATCTGAGCAGTTTCTTTTGTGTCTTAAAAATTGGCCATAGGGTATATTTTGTATCAGTTTTTTAGGATGGTGACTATCAAATGAAAGTAATGAGTTTCCTGCAGTGTCTTTGCGAAATGTTGCTGTTTTGAGGCTATTATTGTCATTGATGATGCGTAAATCAAGAAATGTGATCTCATTTTTACTGTAAGTGTAAGTGAATTTTAAGTTCCAATTGTTATTGTTTAGTTTTTGCATAAATTCTATCAATTTCTTCTCTGTGTCCTCCCATAGGAGGAACACGTCATCGATGAATCTTAGCCATAAAGAAATGGAGTCATTTATCTCAGCACTATTAAGAATTTGATCAAATTCCCATTTTCCTAAGTAGAGGCAAGCAAATGTGGGTGCACAGCAAGTCCCCATTGCTGTTCCTAAGTTTTGTTGATAACATTTGTTTCCAAACATAAAATAATTATGCTTTAAAATAAAAGATAACAGTTCCAACACAAAATTTGTATGTTTGTCATATTCTGAACCTCTTTGAATTAGAAAGTATTTTATTGCCTCTACCCCTTTATCATGGGGGATGCTTGAGTAAAGTGACTCAACATCAATTGCAACCAATAGAGTGTTTGCAGATATACTTATATCATTGAGTTTTTTCAATACATCTAGTGTGTCTTTAATATATGAGGGGAGATTTAGTAAATTAGGTCTAAGGCAAAAATCCACATACTGTGAAATTTTCTCAGTTAGAGAGCCCATGCCCGATATAATGGGGCGACCTGGTGGTGGCAGTTTATTTTTGTGGATTTTTGGTATGCAGTAAAATGTTGCAGTTTTTGGAAATTTAACAAATAGAAAATCAAATTCTCTTTGGTTTATTATGCCTTCATCTTTCGCTTTCATTAAAATTTGAAACAATTTATCTTTGTAGATTTCAGTAGGGTTAAAGTGTAAAACACTGTATTGTTTTTTATCTCTTAGTTGTCTTTGACATTCATCCACATAGTCCTTGGTATTTAGAACTACAATGTTACCGCCCTTATCTGATGGCTTGATGGTTATGCTGGTGTCATTTTTTAAGTTATTTAATGCATTTCTCTGTATCTTCGTTAGGTTGTCAGGTAGGGGCTCATTTGTACTTAGAAGGTCAATATCTTTTTCCACTAATTTGACAAAATTATGAATAAGGGGAATACTGGATAGTGCTGGCATGTATTCTGACTTTTTCTTAAAATCACTAAAACCTATAGCTGTTGTCTGACTTGGTTGACCTGATATTTCTTCCTGTAATTCCTCTAGAATTTTTACACTTTGCCTATCATGTATATTTAAAGTTTTTTTGTCTGTTTTGTTTTCAAAAGTTTTACTTAGAACTATTTTTCGAGCAAATAGATGGAGGTCTTTAACCAATTCAAACTTGTCTAATTTATTCACTGGTGAGAAAGTTAATCCTTTTTCCAAGACCTCTATTTGACTGTCAGAAAGATTTTTTTCCGACAAATTAACAACATTTATAGGTTTCTTTTCCTCCTCTGTCTGAGTGGGTATCTGCGTCTGCCCCTGCCTCTGCCATCTGTGTTTCCTCCCCCCTCTCCTTGATTTGTGTTTTTGTGTCCTAAAAAACTTTTTTGCTGTTCTCTGTAGGAGTTTTGTGTTTTATTTTCATCTCCACTCGAGATTTCTGTTTCAGAGCCACTAGAGGCACTATATGTGTAATCATAAACCTTTTTATCCTGATAGTCTTGCCAGTCTCTTTGATATTTCTTTTTCTTTCTAAATTTTATTGAATCTTGAATTTTACGTAGCTCAACTTTTGCTAGGCCCATAAGCCTCTCATATTCATCTTTTCCTTTCCAAGCATTTATCTCATTGTTCGCTAATGTTAGTTCTTTCTGAGTTTTCTCTAGTCTAAGTTTATTTTCCTCTATCATCAGATTCATCCAATCTGTGGAGCATTTTGAAGCATATTCATCCCATTTAAGTTGGAAATTTTCCAATAAAGGATTATCTAAATTTGCCCCCGGTCTCTTTCTTATCCTAAGTCCTCTTGGAATCATTTTCATTTCGACATATTTTTCTAAACTAGATATTTCCCATTTTAGTTTTTGTTCTTTAAACAATTTTTTCTTGTATTCTTTGAACGATTTATATATGCTTGGATTTTCAGAGGAAACTGAAGCAATACCCTCAGTGTTAGAGGGAACAGAAAAAGTATCATCTACATCATATTGCCACTCACTTTCATTCAATTCAGCCATTATTAATATTTATGTTGTTATTGAAGACTCTGCACAGCAGAACTACCCCAATTAGGGGTTATACTTCAAACTCAAATACTAAATATTCTAAAAAAATCCTTCAATTGCTACATTTATACTTAGTGTGCAAGGTACCATAAAGAAAGACTACTAAAATAGTCAGAAGTTAAATTTGTAATTTTGTGCCAGCACCACTAGTTTAGTAAATTTCACAGTTTAATATACTGAGATAAAATATCATGTGTCCTATATAGGACCACATTTCTCAGTATAGTGCACAGATAAGGGTATTTAATTAGTATACATATAAACAAGAGAACTCAGACCCTTATTTATCTAGCACCCAACTATTTCTGGAAAAATATATATGCTTATAAACAATGAAAGATTAAAGAATAAATAATACACATACTATTTGAAAGTGCGTTTTTAAAGATTTATATATTGATGTCTGCATAACAATAATACATAAGCAAGACCCCTAAATATGTAGAAAGTTCAAAGTCCACAACCCGGGTTGTTAGGTGGAAATTAATGAGCTAGTCCATTCATTGACCAATATTGGTATTTTTATGAATGCCTAATTGTTGGCACATTTGTAATCCCAATGATGGAAAACAACGTTAATGCAGGGACAGCACCATTAGTTATGTAACACTGACACTGTAGGTTTTTAAACTTGTATCTTCGTGCACCCAATGCAGATTATAACTGTATCATTAGTAGCAGAAAAAAGTGGCAATTTTTCAATACCACATTAGACTTGCTTTGACAGTTCTGTGTTGCGTGTGGGGATATTATAAGACAGGTACCTGCTTCCTTGGTTGTTCCGTCAGTGACGTGTCATGGTTTCATATCTACCTGCTCGTTGTTTCCAATTTTTCTTTTTTCAAACCGGTTTCGGGGATATCACCTTTCCTTTCAACTCCGTGCTTGCTTGGCTCTTTCTGTGCATCTGCACGCCTTGACTTGCACTGGAATATACTTTCGTTAGGAGGTCAGCTTTTTGGACGGTGCACCGCTGCTGCACCGCTCCAAACAAACAAACTTTGCAGCTACGCGCGTTTCACCCGGGGTCCATTCGGGCTTCTTCCGGCTGTGTGTAATTGGAGATTGCTCTCCATAGCCTTTAAACAGTATGCTCCGCCTTTGATTGGCTTTTTCAGGTACATAGTGTGTTTTAGCCGTACAGGTGAAATGTCAGACAATTATAAATGTTTATCTTGTTATGCTTTAACCTTTTTCTTAAAATCACACATTTTCTATATACAATATTATATCTGTTCATACTGTGCAGAGTCCACAACACCCATTTTGTATTAGATTTTCTTATTAACGGAATTACTTTAAATCTTATGGGCAGCTGGATTAAATACCTTAGTATTATGGTTCTGTATATATTGCTTCAGTCTCCTAAAAATGAGCCAAAATTTAGCTCTTCATTTAGGCCCTCTGGTTTTAGACTTTTTAGATTATAGATCCATTTGCTTTCTTTACACAGTAGAATTTTATCTAAATTTCCTCCTCTACCTTTCAAGTCTACTATTTCTAGGCCTCTAAATTTTAACTGTCTCTTGTCGCTATTGTGGCACTCTGCAAAGTGACGTGCTACACTGCTGGTTTTTGTGCATTTATTTTTAATGTCTCTTTTATGTTCTTTTATCCTTTCTTTGAGCTCCCTATAGGTTTTACCTATGTAATATTGGGGGCAGTTGCAGCAAACCATATACACTACTCCTTCACTTTTGCAAGTTATACGTCCCTTTATTGTATGAAAGGACCCAAATTTATCACAGAAGCTTTTTCCTACCAGCATATTTGCGCAGACTGAGCAGTGTGAGCATTTAAAATTCCCATTCTTTTTATCAGTTAACCAGTTTCCTGTATTTTTATTTTTATTCTCAAAGTGGCTCTGAACTAGAAAGTCTTTTAAATTTGGTGCTCTTTTTGGAGTCATAAGTGGGGATTCTCCTACAAATTTGCCTATTGATTTATCAATCCACAAAATGTGCCAGTGTTTATTTAAAATTGAACGGATATTCTGCCATTTATGATTGTATGTTCCTATAAATCGAATTAAGGATGATTCCGTTGTGTCATCTGCTTTTTCATATAATAGATCATCCCTGTCCTTACTTTTAGTCTTATTGAATGCTTTTTTTAGACATTGTTGTGTATAGCCTCTTGCTTTGAATCTTTTATTTAGATTACCTGCTTCAATTTTAAATTGTTCAATATCTGAGCAGTTTCTTTTGTGTCTTAAAAATTGGCCATAGGGTATATTTTGTATCAGTTTTTTAGGATGGTGACTATCAAATGAAAGTAATGAGTTTCCTGCAGTGTCTTTGCGAAATGTTGCTGTTTTGAGGCTATTATTGTCATTGATGATGCGTAAATCAAGAAATGTGATCTCATTTTTACTGTAAGTGTAAGTGAATTTTAAGTTCCAATTGTTATTGTTTAGTTTTTGCATAAATTCTATCAATTTCTTCTCTGTGTCCTCCCATAGGAGGAACACGTCATCGATGAATCTTAGCCATAAAGAAATGGAGTCATTTATCTCAGCACTATTAAGAATTTGATCAAATTCCCATTTTCCTAAGTAGAGGCAAGCAAATGTGGGTGCACAGCAAGTCCCCATTGCTGTTCCTAAGTTTTGTTGATAACATTTGTTTCCAAACATAAAATAATTATGCTTTAAAATAAAAGATAACAGTTCCAACACAAAATTTGTATGTTTGTCATATTCTGAACCTCTTTGAATTAGAAAGTATTTTATTGCCTCTACCCCTTTATCATGGGGGATGCTTGAGTAAAGTGACTCAACATCAATTGCAACCAATAGGGTTCAGTTTCCTCTGAAAATCCAAGCATATATAAATCGTTCAAAGAATACAAGAAAAAATTGTTTAAAGAACAAAAACTAAAATGGGAAATATCTAGTTTAGAAAAATATGTCGAAATGAAAATGATTCCAAGAGGACTTAGGATAAGAAAGAGACCGGGGGCAAATTTAGATAATCCTTTATTGGAAAATTTCCAACTTAAATGGGATGAATATGCTTCAAAATGCTCCACAGATTGGATGAATCTGATGATAGAGGAAAATAAACTTAGACTAGAGAAAACTCAGAAAGAACTAACATTAGCGAACAATGAGATAAATGCTTGGAAAGGAAAAGATGAATATGAGAGGCTTATGGGCCTAGCAAAAGTTGAGCTACGTAAAATTCAAGATTCAATAAAATTTAGAAAGAAAAAGAAATATCAAAGAGACTGGCAAGACTATCAGGATAAAAAGGTTTATGATTACACATATAGTGCCTCTAGTGGCTCTGAAACAGAAATCTCGAGTGGAGATGAAAATAAAACACAAAACTCCTACAGAGAACAGCAAAAAAGTTTTTTAGGACACAAAAACACAAATCAAGGAGAGGGGGGAGGAAACACAGATGGCAGAGGCAGGGGCAGACGCAGATACCCACTCAGACAGAGGAGGAAAAGAAACCTATAAATGTTGTTAATTTGTCGGAAAAAAATCTTTCTGACAGTCAAATAGAGGTCTTAGAAAAAGGATTAACTTTCTCACCAGTGAATAAATTAGACAAGTTTGAATTGGTTAAAGACCTCCATCTATTTGCTCGAAAAATAGTTCTAAGTAAAACTTTTGAAAACAAAACAGACAAAAAAACTTTAAATATACATGATAGGCAAAGTGTAAAAATTCTAGAGGAATTACAGGAAGAAATATCAGGTCAACCAAGTCAGACAACAGCTATAGGTTTTAGTGATTTTAAGAAAAAGTCAGAATACATGCCAGCACTATCCAGTATTCCCCTTATTCATAATTTTGTCAAATTAGTGGAAAAAGATATTGACCTTCTAAGTACAAATGAGCCCCTACCTGACAACCTAACGAAGATACAGAGAAATGCATTAAATAACTTAAAAAATGACACCAGCATAACCATCAAGCCATCAGATAAGGGCGGTAACATTGTAGTTCTAAATACCAAGGACTATGTGGATGAATGTCAAAGACAACTAAGAGATAAAAAACAATACAGTGTTTTACACTTTAACCCTACTGAAATCTACAAAGATAAATTGTTTCAAATTTTAATGAAAGCGAAAGATGAAGGCATAATAAACCAAAGAGAATTTGATTTTCTATTTGTTAAATTTCCAAAAACTGCAACATTTTACTGCATACCAAAAATCCACAAAAATAAACTGCCACCACCAGGTCGCCCCATTATATCGGGCATGGGCTCTCTAACTGAGAAAATTTCACAGTATGTGGATTTTTGCCTTAGACCTAATTTACTAAATCTCCCCTCATATATTAAAGACACACTAGATGTATTGAAAAAACTCAATGATATAAGTATATCTGCAAACACTCTATTGGTTGCAATTGATGTTGAGTCACTTTACTCAAGCATCCCCCATGATAAAGGGGTAGAGGCAATAAAATACTTTCTAATTCAAAGAGGTTCAGAATATGACAAACATACAAATTTTGTGTTGGAACTGTTATCTTTTATTTTAAAGCATAATTATTTTATGTTTGGAAACAAATGTTATCAACAAAACTTAGGAACAGCAATGGGGACTTGCTGTGCACCCACATTTGCTTGCCTCTACTTAGGAAAATGGGAATTTGATCAAATTCTTAATAGTGCTGAGATAAATGACTCCATTTCTTTATGGCTAAGATTCATCGATGACGTGTTCCTCCTATGGGAGGACACAGAGAAGAAATTGATAGAATTTATGCAAAAACTAAACAATAACAATTGGAACTTAAAATTCACTTACACTTACAGTAAAAATGAGATCACATTTCTTGATTTACGCATCATCAATGACAATAATAGCCTCAAAACAGCAACATTTCGCAAAGACACTGCAGGAAACTCATTACTTTCATTTGATAGTCACCATCCTAAAAAACTGATACAAAATATACCCTATGGCCAATTTTTAAGACACAAAAGAAACTGCTCAGATATTGAACAATTTAAAATTGAAGCAGGTAATCTAAATAAAAGATTCAAAGCAAGAGGCTATACACAACAATGTCTAAAAAAAGCATTCAATAAGACTAAAAGTAAGGACAGGGATGATCTATTATATGAAAAAGCAGATGACACAACGGAATCATCCTTAATTCGATTTATAGGAACATACAATCATAAATGGCAGAATATCCGTTCAATTTTAAATAAACACTGGCACATTTTGTGGATTGATAAATCAATAGGCAAATTTGTAGGAGAATCCCCACTTATGACTCCAAAAAGAGCACCAAATTTAAAAGACTTTCTAGTTCAGAGCCACTTTGAGAATAAAAATAAAAATACAGGAAACTGGTTAACTGATAAAAAGAATGGGAATTTTAAATGCTCACACTGCTCAGTCTGCGCAAATATGCTGGTAGGAAAAAGCTTCTGTGATAAATTTGGGTCCTTTCATACAATAAAGGGACGTATAACTTG
>NW_026512550.1:0-48472 GCF_027579735.1 Bombina bombina | reverse complement strand
CAGCCTGCCCCCCCCCCTTCTCTTTGGCTCTCTCTCCCCCCCCCCCTTCTCTTTGGCTCTCTCTCCCCCCCCCCTTCTCTTTGGCTCTCTCTCCCCCCCCCCTTCTCTTTGGCTCTCTCTCCCCCCCCCTTCCTTGGCTCTCTCTCCCCCCCCCCTTTCTCTTGGCTCTCTCTCCCCCCCCCCCTTCTCTTTGGCTCTCTGCCCCCCCCTTCTCTTTGGCTCTCTTCCCCCCCCCTTCTCTTTGGCGCTCTCTTCCCCCCCTTCTCTTTGGCTCTCTCTCCCCCCCCCTTCTCTTTGGCTCTCTCTCCCCCCCCCCCTTCTCTTTGGCTCTCTCTCCCCCCCCCTTCTCTTTGGCTCTCTCTCCCCCCCCCCTTCTCTTTGGCTCTCTCTCCCCCCCCCCCTTCTCTTTGGCTCTCTCTCCCCCCCCCCTTCTCTTTGGCTCTCTGCCCCCCCCTTCTCTTTGGCTCTCTGCCCCCCCCCCTTCTCTTTGGCTCTCTGCCCCCCCCCCCCTTCTCTTTGGCTCTCTGCCCCCCCCCCCTTCTCTTTGGCTCTCTGCCCCCCCCCCCTTCTCTTTGGCTCTCTGCCCCCCCCCCCTTCTCTTTGGCTCTCTGCCCCCCCCGCCTTCTCTTTGGATCTCTGCCCCCCCCCCCCTTCTCTTTGGATCTCTGCCCCCCCCCCCCCCTTCTCTTTGGCTCTCTGCCCCCCCCTTCTCTTTGGCTCTCTGCCCCCCCCTTCTCTTTGGCTCTCTGCCCCCCCCTTCTCTTTGGCTCTCTGCCCCCCCTTCTCTTTGGCTCTCTGCCCCCCCCCTCCTGCTCCCTCTCTGGCTCTGTCTTCGCGGGACCCCGCCCGGCCACGCCCCATCGCGGCAACACCCGGCAGCCACGCCCCTCGCGACGCCCGGCCACGCCCCTCGCGACGCCCGGCCACGCCCCTCGCGACGCTCCTGTCTGCCACAAACAGCTGTGAGGTCTGGGGAGCGCGTTGCCGCTTCTTACGCAGCAGACCTCACAGCTGTTGAGTAGCTCGCGCTCCCTATCTCACAGCTGCTTGTATGCTGTGTACCTCACGCTCCCAATCTGTCAGCTATGCCGAGGTGCGCGAGAATAGAATCTAAGGCCAAGTGTTTGTATTGCGCATGACGGCTTCAGACAAACACTTGTCTTTTATAATATAGGATTAGGTTAGACGTCGGGTCCCTATATATGAGTTTTATGAAGGATTCAATATTCTCTTGCACCCCAAACTTCTCTAACGATGTGAATAAGTGATCCCAGGTTATGGCATTGAAAGCTTTTTCAGCATCTATCGCCAATACCGCTAAGTCTGAATTATCTTTGCTTAGGTTTTGTTTAGTATCTTGGCAACATAGATCTAGTGTGATAACTTTGCGAATATTCCTAGCTGGGTTGCGTCCAGTCATAAAACCTACTTGATGTATATGTATAATTTTATGTAGGATTTTTTTAAGTTTATTTGCTATGATAGTAGTTAGAATCTTATAATCATTGATTAACAATGATATCGGTCTATAAGATCCTGGATCTTCCGGGTCTCTGCCTTTTTTCAAAATTAATGTCATCGAGGATGCCGCAAAATATTTAGAGTGGATTTCTCCTTTTAAAAAATAACTGTTAAAAAGATTAGTAAGAGTAGGTGTAATTTCAGTGCATAGCATTTTATAAAATTCAGCCTGTAGCATATCGGGTCCCGGTGCCTTATTACTTTTTATCTGATTTATAGTCTGAGCTACTTCTTCTTCCAATATCGGGAGATTCAACCTATCTATATCTATCTTTCCAAGTTTCTTAGTTTCTATTTGATCCCAAAATTCTATTTTGTGTTGAGTATCCACTAAAGTATTTGTATAAAGCTCTTTAAAATATTTAAACATTGCCTGCTTCACCTCATTAGTCGTGTTCGCTCTATATGTACCTATTTTGATGGCCGATATATAGTTCCTTTGCCTCTGCATTTTAGTTAGTCTGGCTATGTATTTAGCAGATATAATCCTCTATATTTAGCTCTGTCTTTCTTATCTTGTATAGTCATTTGTTTTGCAAATATATCTTTCTCTTGTTTGCTGTTTTGATATTTAAGCCAAGTCTGCGGGTTAGCATTACCTATATATGCTCTATATGCATTTTTAAGTTGATTGTTTAGTTGGCACTCACGCTCCCTATTTTTCTTCTTCCATTTACATTTGTAAGCTTTAATAGCCCCTCTAATATAAGCTTTGGCTGCTTCCCAGTATATCTCACATTTACCTATAGAACCTCTATTATAATATTTATATTCCTTCCATTTTTCTAAGATATGATTATTAAAATGTATATTATGCGATAGATGTCAGGGGTATCTAAGTCTGCCGTCATCCCCCCTAACCTGGGCTACATTCTGGAGTTCTAATGATATAATTGCATGATCTGAAATACATATTTCTTTAATATCAGTTTTCATGTCCAAACCCAACATGTTCTCTGAGCTTAAAAAAAAGATCAATTCTTGAAAGGTGTATTTATAAAATTAAAGGAATACTAAACACATTTTTTCTTTCATGATTCAGATAGAGCATGACATTTTAATCAACTTTTTAATTTACTCCTATTATCAATTTTTCTTCGTTCTCTTGCTATCCTTATTTTAGAGCAGGAATGTAAAGCAGCCAGCCCATTTTAGGTTCAGCACCATGGATAGCGCTTGCTTATTTGTGGCTGAAATTTAGGCAACCAATAAGCAAGCATAACCCAGGTACTCAACTAAAAATGGTCCGGCTCCTATGCATTACATTCCTGCTTTTTAAATAAAGATAGCAAGAGAACAAAGAAAAATTGATAATAGTAGTAAATTAGAAAGTTTCTTAAAATTGCATGCTCTATATGAATCATGAAAGAAAAAATTTTGGGTTCAGTGTCACTTTAACATTTAGTTTACCTTCTGGACATCTGCACAACAAGAAACAAATATATTTCCTTTCAATCTTATAGTTCAGTCTTAACACTTTTACCAACCAATGGTTCATTTCTCTATGCATTGAGGTTAACCTCTTTTTGGAGTTATCTGATTGACCTCAACTAAAAAAAGCCAACATGTTTGGGATCCATAGGTTCTTATATCAAATAACCATCATGAGCTGCAAACACACAAAAGACTGGTTGTAAAAAGAGTGATATTTTATATGCTACATTAGCAGTTATTTTTATTTTTAATAATGTGTTTTTATTGAAAATATTAACTTAACATTTAGAAAGAGAAAATACTACAAGAAACAAGTAGTATGGTACACCAAGTGTGGAGAGCACTGCATCTGCAAGGTGAAGGAATAAAAAAAAAAAAACATGTAAATCAACATATCTTTTGCTGCATGACTTTATAACCATACAGGAACATGAAACTTTTATGATTCAGACATAGCATACAATAAAAAAAAATCATTGTTTGTTTTTACTCTGACCCTAATGATGAAATAAAGGTCTTCTTTTAACACTTGTGGATGGATTTACCTTTTTCATATGTAATATTAATTAATTGTGCTCATAAAAGCTTAAAGGGACACTAAACACAGTTTTTTTTCTTTCATGATTCAGATAGAGCATACAATTTTAAGCAACTTTCTAATTTACGCCTAACAATTTTTCTTTGTTCTCTTGGTATTTTTATTTGAAAAGCAAGAATGTAACCTTAAAAGCCGGCCCATTTTTTTTGTTTAGCACCTGGGTAGTGCTTGCTGATTGGTGCCTGAATGTAGTCCCCAATCAGCAAGCGCTATCCATGGTGCTGAAACAAAAATGGGCCGTCACCTATGTTTCATTACTGCTTTTTCAAATAAAGATACCAAGGGCTCGATTTATCAATCTTTTTTATAATTCTCCTTCCAGTTCTCCACATGTGCGCCATTATTTATTTTAAAATCGGTCGTATTTTTACATTATTTTCCAAAGACGAGATGTGGCGTGATATTGATAAATCTCTCCATTAGGAGTATTTTTGCGCCATATTTATTATTGAAATTGAGCGTAATTATAGCACATAATAGAAATTAAATTGTACCTTTATTTATATAGAAATATAATCTTTAAACATCGGATTTACAGCTTATTTGATGTGTATTTACCTAAAATATATATATATATATATATATATATATTTTGTACTAAACTTATTTTTTATTGCAATCTATTGCACCAAGAACATTCGGAATACCTACAACTTAACTTGGTGCCATTCATGGACATTCCTTAGTACGTAGATGAACTTATTGAGATGCTTTAGAATAGCTTTTAAAACTGTCCTCAAATGTCTGCAAAATGAAGGCTGGCTCATGCCTACCACAGCACTGGACACAGCCTGAAATTAAAGGGACATAATACTCATATGCTAAATCACTTGAAACTGATGCAGTATAACTGTAAAAAGCTATTAGGGAAATATCACCTGAGCATCTCTATGTAAAAAAGGAAGATATTTTACCTGACATTTTCCTCAGCTCAGCAGAGTAAGTTCTGTGTAAAAAGTTATACTCAGCTGCTCCCAGCTGCAGGTAAAAAATAAAATAAAAATGAAGAAATGAACAGCAGCCAATCGGCATCAGCAGTGCTGAGGTCATGAACTCTTTTACTGTGATCACATGAGATTTGACTTAACTCTCATGAGATTTCATTGTAAACTTCACTAAACTGAATAGGGAAATAACATGAGAGTGCACGAGGCTCATCCATTCAGCTGTCCCGGGACAGACATATTGATATGCTGCTTAGAAGTCCTTTACAATGGGATGTGGCTACTGAGGAACTTTTGAGGTAAAATATCTTTCTTTTTTACATAGAGATGTTCAGGTGATATTTTCTAGTCAGCTTTTTACGGCTATGTTGCATTACTTTCAAGTGTTTAAACATTTGGGTATTATGGCCCTTTAACCTGTAGCCAGGAAATGTAACACTGCCAATAATTTTAACATTCCTGGGATTGCCCTTGTTTTTCTGGTCTGGGGCTCAAGATCATTCTGGATAAGAGCATAGAGATTGTGTATGCTCTCCCTATTATACAAAATCTTTTTTTTATCTCGTAATCTGATAATGCCTGTAGTCCACAACGGGGTAGAAACACTCGGGGCACTCTTTGGCGTCTACGTAAGGGCACATTTTCTTCATCTTGACGGCTTTCACGGCCCCTTGCCAATGAAATAGCAGACAAAATCAGGAAAACATCCATCTTCGGGCGCCAAAAAAGTAGAGTAAATTGAATGTTCTCCACTATGTTTAGGGAGAACTTTAGTGGTCGTATTAGTAGGAGAACTTTATGTTCTCCACTAGCGCAAAATAATTATAAATATATATTTCGGAGAGAAGTAAGGATTATTGTTTACAATACGACCGGAAAAGGACATTTTAATGGTTTGGCGCAGAGACAGTAAAGTGAGAGAATTTAGCTGTCGTATTTGCTCATTTTAAGGCGTATTTTAGAATGACAAATAGGAAAGTGTGAGAATTTAGCTGTCGTATTTGCTCATTTTTAGGCGTATTTTGGAATGACAAATAGGAAATACGACAGCATTATTTTAGGCGCAAATGTAGGAGAATATGAATGATAAATCGAGCCCCAAGAGAACAAAGACAAATTGATAATAGGAGTAAATTTAGAAAGTTGCTTAAAATTGCATGTTCTATCTGAATCGTAAAAAAATGTGTTTAGTATTCCTTTCATTTTAATTTCCATGTTCCTTAAATAATACTTAGGAGCACTATACAAGATTCTTCTTATTATTATGTAAATGTCGGTAACATAAGACTCTGTCACTCTACATGCTCCTCTGCACAGGGCTTTGTGGTTGACAAAAGCTCACTTGAAGGTGGATCAGCCTGTGTCACTGTTAGAATCTCCAGATACAGTTAGCTCTTGAAACTTTAACTCAGTCATTGTTCTTTTAAATTCTTTATCTTGTGCAGGGAACCTACTTTAACAAATGAGACAAAACTACCCTTAAATGACCAGTTTAGGAAACATTTTAAACGAGATTGTAGGGGATAAAAAAAAAGTTTTTGTATATTTTTTGGAAAACGGGGCCAGGTTTGTTATTAGGCAAACTAAGCACATAACCAGGGCTGCTCCTCTTATATTGGCACTGGTCTTACATTCAAGTAATGCAACCTTCCAGCATATTGCTTTCTACATTTCATTCCATCATGATGTTGTTTATGGTACTGTACACAAGTAATAGAAAATACTTTCCAAATCTGAGTGACATGAACCTATGGCTGTAGAGATGTAAATTCTCTCTAGTCTGAACCACATTCAGTATTGTCTTATTCAGTACTTTTATGCATCAGTTATGCTTTTAATAATTATACAGAGCATCCGAGGCATATGGAGTGTGTACACACTGGCAGCTTTTGCCTAAGCAGACATATGCCCTTGCTCAGTAAAGCTGTTGCCAAAACTGATAGCTTTCACTAGAAGGGTTTTTACTAAAACATGTTTCTCAGCATAATGGAGAAGAACTGATGTGCATTTTGATTTGGTCTATGATCTCACTTTATTAAAGATTATGAACTGTAAGGGTTATTTGCAATATGTATCCTATGTGCAAACCCAATAAACAGGCTGTGGTCCCACACTACTTCTTCACCTCTCCTGAACACATAGGGTGGCCATGTGACTCATTTGTGCAGCTGACAGTTGAAGAGAAGAGCTGCTTTTCCCTGCACCTGGCTCGTTCCTGTCCTCATTTAGAGAGGATGCTTTCTATATTTTAAGGTCTCATGCTAAGGCATTGTTTATCTGAAGTTAATATTAAAGGATGCATTTTCATATTGATTGATAGCATTGGTAAGAATGTACAGACATACCTCAGAGATATTGCGGGTTTGGTTCCAGACCACCACAATAAAATGTGTATAGCAATAAAGTGAGTCTCGAAGGAAGAAGAGGAAGTGCCGCTGCAGTAAGACCACATCCAGGTGTAATAAACTATAATGTAGGGAGTGGTATACACAACTGCACACCACACCCTTTAGGGTGCGCCTCCCTATTACCAGAGATAAAAATAAAAATAAAAATAAAAATAGAACCTAGACAGATAACAATGTACTAAAATATTAAGCACTAAATACAAACAGTTGCACAGGATAGAACACCAGAACAGTGAACTATACAGTAGGTATAGGTATGTAAATGTCCATTCATCCAACAAGTCCCACTATATGGAGGCAGCACTCTGTCAAAGGATGGTCGTCCTGATGGTTAGAAACTGCAAATAGAAGAACACAGAGGCGCCACAATGGCCCAGTACCACCAAAACAGAGAGATAAGTGTACAGAAGGCACTATATATACTCACAAACATGTAGCACCCAGATGGTGCTAATGGAGCAGGCTGAAACTTCACAGTAGTCCAGCTCACTGATAGACCTCCAAATAGATCCAGTCGGTGTTCCTTGAAGGCTTAGGCCTTAGATCCTATGCCTAGAAAAGGGAGAGGCAAACCAACATGGCCTAGTATTGTTTGAGCCCAGGGAGAATAAAACCCTAATGGGTATACTCACAGGAGATAAAGCACCTCCAGGTGCAGTAACAGCAAGCTGGAACCACAAGTCGCCCAGTAGACAAACCACAGCAAGCAGTCCTCGACTTCCAGTAGTATAACGTTTTATGGGAGAGGGCTTGGATTTGATTTGTTAAAAACACGAAGGACAATACAAGACCGAGGTCACCTGACCCAGTACCAGACCT
Source organism: Bombina bombina (assembly GCF_027579735.1). NCBI lineage: Eukaryota > Metazoa > Chordata > Amphibia > Anura > Bombinatoridae > Bombina > Bombina bombina. The sequence goes on along the minus strand of NW_026512550.1, from coordinate 40,748 downwards.
AGCCCGGGCTAGGTCTGGTACTGGGTCAGGTGACCTCGGTCTTGTATTGTCCTTCGTGTTTTTAACAAATCAAATCCAAGCCCTCTCCCATAAAACGTTATACTACTGGAAGTCGAGGACTGCTTGCTGTGGTTTGTCTACTGGGCGACTTGTGGTTCCAGCTTGCTGTTACTGCACCTGGAGGTGCTTTATCTCCTGTGAGTATACCCATTAGGGTTTTATTCTCCCTGGGCTCAAACAATACTAGGCCATGTTGGTTTGCCTCTCCCTTTTCTAGGCATAGGATCTAAGGCCTAAGCCTTCAAGGAACACCGACTGGATCTATTTGGAGGTCTATCAGTGAGCTGGACTACTGTGAAGTTTCAGCCTGCTCCATTAGCACCATCTGGGTGCTCCATGTTTGTGAGTATATATAGTGCCTTCTGTACACTTATCTCTCTGTTTTGGTGGTACTGGGCCATTGTGGCGCCTCTGTGTTCTTCTATTTGCACATCCAGGTGTGCAAACTATCTCGTAGCCAACACACGCCAAATTACAGGGGCAATAGTGGAGCCAACAAAAATAAATAGTAGCGGTGGACATCCGCAAAGGTACAGTCAGAAAAAATATTGTTGGCTGCAAGTAACAGTACAAAAAACTTTAATCCATTAAAACAAAAATAGAGCAGTTACAATACACAGGTGGAGAGGCTCAGCTGATCTTACGCGTTTCACGCCCGTAGGCGCTTACTCATAGATACTGAGTAAGCACCTACGGGCGTGAAACGCGTAAGTCCAGCTGAGCCTGTGTATTGTAACCGCTTTATTTTTGTTTTAATGGATTAAAGTTTTTTTGTACTGTTACTTGCAGCCGACAATATTTTCTCTGACAATAAAGTGAGTCTCACTAATTTTTCTTCTGTTTCCCAGTGCATATAAAAGTAATATTTACACTATAATGTAGTCTATTAAAGTGAATGTCAACTTCACGCAGCTGCCCCACGGCATTGGATAGACTTTGCAAAATGAGGGTGGGTTTAATTAATCAAATTTGTTATATTTCTGTATTTTTTTTTTAAATGTTACCTTTTGAGCACTCCTACGATAAGCACAGCTCTCCCGCCCGGCATTTTGTCAAATTTATTGACAGATGACGATTCTTAAAAGAACAAATCCTTGTTTTCTGCCCACGTTTATACAAAGGGGCTGAACACCCCTGTCAATAAATTTGAGATATAACAAATTTGATGAATTAAACCCACCCTCATTTTGCAAAGTCTATCCAAAGCCGTGGGGCAGTTGCGTTAAGTTGACATTCACTTTAAGTGTGTAATAACATTAAGTGTAAAAAAAACAATGTATATACCTTAATTAAAAAGTACTTTATTTCTAAAAAATGCAACATCATCTTAGCCTTCAGTGAGTTATAATAGTTTTGCTATATGCTTTATTTGGAGGAGCTGATCTGGAATTGTTACTTTTGTAGACAGGTCTTGCTATTGTTATTTTTGTGAAGTATTTATCTTGTTATACAGAGTTCTGGATGTGAAGAAGGGACACATATATTGAAATATAATGCTCAATAAAAGCCCTGACAGGCTTTTGTGTGATTTCTCTCTATACTGGAGAGTTTTTGATGATCATGCAGTTTTGCAGTTCCCCTGCAGAGGTCAGTTAGTGGCGGATACGTAGCAGAGTTATTGTAACCTTCCAGTTCTCAGAATTAGAATTTTTTTTAATTTTTAGTATTACAGGAAAAGGGTGCACAATAAACCACAAAAAAAAACGTATTGCAAAGTTGTTTTATTACATCATTAAACATTTTTTCATTAGTCTCTGTGTCTTGTGTCCCTTTATAAATTTGAAACATTTATTTAAGTCTTGCTTAAAGTGATACTAAACCCACATTTTCTTTCTTGGTTCAGATAGAGCATGCAATTTTAAGAAACTTTCTAATTTACTCCTATCATCAAATTTTCTTTGTTTTCTTGCTATCTTTATTTGAAAAGCAAGGATGTAAGCTTAGGAGCCGAACCATTTTTGGTTCGCCACCTGGGTTGCGCTTGCTGATTGGTGGCTAAATGTAGCCACCAATCAGTAAGCGCTATCTAGGGTTCTGAACTAAAAATGGGCTGGCTCCTTAGCTTAGATTCCTGCTTTTTCAAATAAAGATAGCAAGAGAACGAAGAAAATTTGATAATAGGAGTCAATTAGAAAGTTTCTTAAAATTGCATGTTCTGAATCATGAAAGAAAAAAATTTGGCTTTATTGTCCCTTTAAATGAGTGTTTTGTGTTTTCATGCGGTGATGCTATTCTCACTTTTTAAATCAAATATATTTACAAAATAATGTGTTAAGCATTTATATAGTTTTCAATATTAATTTATGCAACACAATTGGTAGAATTAGCACTGCCTCAATTATTTAACCCCTTAATGACCACAATGTACCCTGTATGTCACTGGTCGTTAAGGTTTTTTTCAGGACATAATAGCACAAGTCTAGCAAGAATACGCTATTAATGCCCTCCCTCCAGAAGGCTTTGTGGAATAGAGCAGTCTTAACGCTGGTGGCAAGACCACGCTATAAAACAATCAAGTCCCAAAAAAAGGCCAGCGACATACAGGGTACGTCGCTGGTCCTTAAGGGGTTAAATTATGTAGCCATGTGTATGTTACCGGTCACATACATGGGGAAATGAGGCAGTAACTGTAGAACAATGAGAAGCAATAGCAGTTATTATTCTGACTCTTTACTTTATTTCCAATTCTGCAAATAATTATAACACTTTGATAACATTAACAACATCTTTTCTTTTTTTTCAGGTTAACAAATAAATTGCTATTAGTATGCTTTTTCACAATTTCAGATGCTCACTTGCATACTCAGTTCATTATACTGCTTCAATATATCCAAAATTCACACTGCTGTGTCTAAAGGCCTGTGTTCTGCTAATAACAACATAGAAAACAGTTTTTTACATCTTATACCATTGCAATAGACATATATCACACTCTGCTGTGTCAAAAGGCCTAGTTTTATTTACACTATTATATACACAAGTTCAACATACTCATGATACTTAAAGGGCCAGTAACCCCACCAAATAAGGTTATATAATAATGCACACAGTGCAGAATTATATAACTTTAGCCTAGCGTCACGTTTCTTAAGCAGCGTATAGCAAAGATATTTAGCTACGATAATCTATTTTTCAGAACGCCGCTCCTGGTTCTACTGAGCGGGTCTGTTTTTTACCTAAGCGCATCGGGCACGCTGTCTAGTCACAGCACGCCCGATCGCGCCATTAAACTGAATGTGCTCGCTCCCGCTCGGATATGGTAGCGAGAGCGAGCTACGTTCAGTTTAATGGCGCGATCGGGTGTGCTGTGACTAGACAGCGTGCCCGATGCGCTTAGGTAAAAAACAGACCCGCTCAGTAGAACCAGGAGCGGCGTTCTGAAAAATAGATTATCGTAGCTAAATATCTTTGCTATACGCTGCTTAAGAAACGTGACGCTAGGCTAAAGTTATATAATTCTGCACTGTGTGCATTATTATATAACCTTATTTGGTGGGGTTACTGGCCCTTTAAATACTCTTTCAGAAATGACAAAACAGATTTAAACTAATCACAGTTTGCATTACTTTTTAACATTAAAGTAAATGTAAAGTTTGCGGAATGAGAGCCCGGTTTTTAAAGATCCTATTAAAAACAGGGGCACTTTCATTCATCAAACTTTACATTTCACTGGTTTTGTTAAAATACGTACCTTTTCTTCTTGAAAGCCACTCCAGCGCTTCTCCAGCCCGTCGCAAGCCTCTTCATACGTCAGCAATGACGATTCCGGATTCCGGCATCCTCCAATCACGGCTCCCCCCCGGGGGGGGAATCATTGCCTAAAGCAACGCAGTGATTGGAGAAAGGCCGTGATCGTCATTTCTGATGTAGAAAGAGGCTTGCAACATGCGGGGGAAGTGCTGGAGCGGCTTTCACAAAGAAAAGGTAAGTATTTTAACAAAAGCAGTGAAATGTAAAGTTTGATGTATGAAAGTGCCCCTGTTTTTAATAGGATTATTAAAAACCGGGCACTGGTTCATCAAAATTTACATTTACTTTAAGTATTTTCTCTCTTTTACCTCCTTAATGATAAATAACTGCTAGCTGCCATTTTACATGTCTGCACACCACGTGGCAAAATACATCAATCAATATAACAGAAAGTATGGATATGAATCCATTAAAGGTACACATGAAATGATATGTATCACTGTGCATCTATTGGTTTTTAATGATACAGTAAACCTTGCTTGCTTTTACATCTTGCATTAATCACTCGCTAATAAACATCATACCACACTCAATACCTGCTTTTAACTGAACATACACAATTAATAAACCCTTATGAGTCTTTTATGTCAGTTTTAGTTAAAATGATATTGTTTAAACAGTTTTACACACCCTAGAACAATGAGAAGCAAAAGCAGTTATTATTCTGGCTGTTTTCTTTATTTTCAATTTTGGCCATAATGTCACTTCCCCCTCATGACAGCATCATGTGCCACCTACAGGCTGCTTACAGAACACCTTTTACAGGACTCATAGAAACTTCAAACAAGAATAAAAATATGTGGTGTATATTTTTCTAATAATTTCCACAGTCTAATTTCCAGTCCATCACATGCACAATATTCCTAAATAAATATATGACCGTCAGTGAATCTAATAGATTTATGTTGTGATTTTTCTCACATCAGGTTGTAGATGGACTATCCAACAGAACCTTAACCCAAGACCTAAATTTGGATTTGATGGAGCATTTGGACAAAAATGACAGGATATTTAGGGAAAAAATTAATAGGATATTTATTAAGGTAAGGTATTTACATTTTTCTTAACATTTGAGAGGTAAAATTTTAAACTGTTAATAATAAATTCATTAGATATAATACTTAAAAATAAAGTGACCCCAAAAATCACTGGTGGGTATGTGTGTGTATGTGTGTGTGTGTGTATGTATATATATATATATATATATATATATATATTATTTTTTTTTTTTTTTTTTTTTTTTAAGCTCAGCCATTTGTAGTACTTTGTGAACTTATTTTCTGCCATGAGTGAAGAGAAAGTTAATTTACTTTAAAGAGACATTCCAGTCAAAATTTAAATGCACATAGATGGATTACATCTTTGAATAGAAACATATTTGCAATGTGCATGTATTGGCAAATATGCTTCTAGTAAAAGTTTTATAACTGCTTCATTGTTACAATTTCTTTCATGTAATTGGCAAGAGTCCATGAGCTAGTGACGTATGGGATATACAATCCTACCAGGAGGGGCAAAGTTTCCCAAACCTCAAAATGCCTATAAATACACCCCTCACCACACCCACAATTCAGTTTTACAAACTTTGCCTCCTATGAAGGTGGTGAAGTAAGTTTGTGCTAAGATTTCTACGTTGATATGCGCTTCTCAGCATTGTTGAAGCCCGATTCCTCTCACAGTACAGCGAATGTCAGAGGGACGTGAAGGGGGTATCACTTATTGAATACGATGATTTCCCTAACGGGGGTCTTTTTCATAGGTTCTCTGTTATCGGTTGTAGAGATTCATCTCCTACCTCCCTTTTCAGATTGACGATATACTCTCAATTTACCATTACCTCTACTAATAACTGTTTTAGTAATGGTTTGGCTATCTGCTATATGTGGATGGGTGCCTTTTGGTAAGTATGTTTTTTATTACTTAAGCACCCCAGCTATGGTTTTTGCATTTATATAAAGTTCTAAATATATGTATTGTACTTATATTTGCCATGAGTCAGGTTCATGTCTTTCCTTTTTGCAGATTGTCAGTTTTATATTTGGGGAAAATAAAATTTTAAGAAATTTTTTTCTTACCTGGGGTTTAGTCTCTTTTTCTAATTGACTACTTTTTCCTTGCAAATTGCGGGCGGTATTAGGCCCGCAGGTGCGCCAAATGCTAGACTTTATTGCGTCATTTTTGGCGCAAAAAATACGTCCGTGACGCAACTTCGTCATTTCCGGCGTCGTAGTTGACGCAGAAGCCTTACACACGGTTGCGTTGTTAGTGACGCGAGTGTGTCATTTCCAGTTATTGTTGGTGCCAAAAAAATTTCAGTTACATTGTGCGTCATACATGGCGCTTAATTTTTTTAATTATTTATTGCCCCATTGCTTTTTGCCTCTTGCCTTTTTCTATGTCAGAGGGCTATGTTATTTGCATTTTTTTCCCATTCCTGAAACTGTCATATAAGGAAATTGACAAATTTTGCTTTATATGTTGTTTTTTATTTAACATTTTGCAAGATGTCTCAAACTGATCCTGCCTCAGAAGTATCTGTTGGAACTTTGCTGCCTGATGTCGGTTCTACTAAAGCTAAGTGCATTTTATTTCCGAATGTCATTGTATTGGTTATCATGATAAACTTTTACATGCAGATATTGTGTCCATCAGTTAATAGTACATTTCTTGTTGTTGTTCCTTCAACTTTTAATGTACATGTTATATCTATGAAATTTAAAGAATTTGTTACTAATTCTATTCAGAAGGCTTTTGTCTGCTATTCTGCCTTCTAATTAATATAAAGGTCTTTTAAAACTTCTCATAAGGTTGATGAAATTTTAAATGACCGACAACATAATGAATTATCCTCTTCTGATGAGGATCTATCTGATTCAGAAGATCTTTCCTCAGATATTGACACTAACAAATCTACTTATTTATTTAAAATGAAGTATTTTTGTTCTTTGTTAAGAAGTGTTAATTATTTTGGATATCATGGAAACTAGTCCTCTTGATATTAGAACTAGTAAATTCTGTTTTCTCTTGTAAGGTGTATCCAGTCCACGGGTTCATCCATTACTTGTGGGATATTCTCCTTCCCAACAGGAAGTTGCAAGAGGACACCCACAGCAGAGCTGTCTATATAGCTCCTCCCCTAACTTCCACCTCCAGTCATTCTCTTGCAACTCTCGACAAGGGAAGTATCAAGAGATAAATGGTGACTTAGTGTAGTGTTATCTTCAATCAAAAGTTTGTTATTTTTAAACGGTACAGGCGTTGTACTGTTTTTACTCTCAGGCAGAAATTAGATGAAGAATTCTGCCTGGAGGTTGATGATCTTAGCGGTTTGTAACTAAGGTCCATTGCTGTTCTCACACATAACTGAAGAGTATGGAAGAAAGCTTCAGCTGGGGGAACGGTCTGCAGATTACCTGCTTTGAGGTATGTTCAGTATTTTTGTTTCTAGAGAAATTAAATTAGTTCTAGAAAATGCTGACAGAGCCTTGTGTATTTGAGGTAAGCCTGATGCAGTGATTTAACAGCGACTGGGATCATGCTTACAAAACAGGGTAATACTCATGTTAATATTATTCAGTGTCAAAACGTTTACATGTTTTCATAAATAGAACGTTTTTTCTCTGAGGGAGATAAATCTTTATTTGGGGCCTAGTTTTCCACATGGCTAGTCAGATACTCCTAGGAGTATTTTCTTAAGGCCCCTCTGACATCCAGTACATGGTGGGAGGGGCCTATTTTAGCGCTATTGCTGCGCAGTTTTAATTCAGACTGAGACATCCAGCTTCCCTAGAGGAGTCCTTTGGCATCTGAGGACCATTATAAGGGGTTTATTCCTTCACCAAATTGTATTTGAGGGCAGGTAGGAGCCTCAGCAGAGCTGTGGCAATTGCTCAACTGTTTCTTACCAGTGGTTGACGTTTTTGAATCCGGTTTGGGGGCTAAGGGGTTAATCATCCATTTGCAAGTGGGTGCAATGTTGCTTTAGTCCCTTACACACACTGTAAAAATTTCGAAGACTTGACTATATTTTTACACTGTTTTACAGTTTAAGTACTATTTTTTTCTCTTAAAGGCACAGTAACGTGTTTAATTACTGTTTCACCTTTATTAAAGTGTTTTCCAAGCTTGCTTGTCTCATTACTAGTCTGTTAAACATGTCTGACATAGAGGAAACTCCTTGTTCAATATGTTTGGAAGCCATGGTGGAACCCCCTCTTAGAATGTGTACCACATGTACTTAAATTTCTATAAACTATAAAGACCATATTATGGCGCTTAAAGATTTATCTCCAGAGGATTCTCTGACTGAAAAAAGGGAGATTATGCCATCTAGCTCTCCCCATGTGTCAGAACCTATAATTCCCGCTCAAGTGACGCCAAGTACATCTAGCGCGTCTAATTCTTTTACCTTACAGGACTTGGCGGCAGTTATGACTAATACCCTTACAGAGGTATTGTCCAAACTGCCAGGGTTACAAGGAAAGCGAGACAGCTCTGGAGCCAGAACTAATACAGAGCTTTCTGACGCTTTAATACCTGTGTCCGATATACCCTCACAATACTCAGAAGCTGAGGCAGGAGAGCTTCTATCTGTGGGTGACATTTCAGATCCAGGGAAGGCGTTGCTTCAGTCTGATTCTGAAATGACAGCGTTTAAATTTAAGCTCGAACACCTCCGCTTATTGCTTAGGGAGGTTTTAGCGACTCTGGATTACTGTGAACCCATTGTAGTTCCAGAGAAATTGTGTAAGATGGACAAGTACTTTGCAGTGCCTGTTTACACTGATGTTTTTCCAGTCCCTAAGAGGTTTTCGGAAATTATTACTAAGGAATGGGATAGACCAGGTGTGCCGTTCTCTGCCCCTCCTGCTTTTAAAAAGATGTTTCCCATAGATGCCGCCATACGGGACTCGTGGCAGATGGTCCATAAGGTGGAGGGAGCAGTCTCTACCCTAGCGAAGCGTACAACTATCCCCGTCGAGGACAGTTGTGCTTTCCTAGATCCTATGGATAAAAAAATTGGAGGGTCTCCTTAAGAAAATTTTTATACAACAAGGTTTTATTCTCCAGCCTCTTGCATGCATTACCCCAGTTACTGCTGCAGCGGCTTTCTGGTTCGAGTCTCTTGAGGAGGCTCTATAGGTGGAAACCCCGTTAGATGATATTTTAGACAGGATTAAAGTTCTTAAGTTAGCTAATTCCTTTATTTCTGACGCCGTTTTTCATTTAACCAAGCTAACGGCTAAGAATTCAGGTTTTGCCATTCTGGCGCGCAGGGCGCTATGGCTTAAGTCCTGGTCAGCAGACGTTACTTCAAAGTCCTAAGCTTCTTAACATCCCCTTCAAGGGACAGACCCTATTCAGGCCTGGTCTGAAGGAGATCATCTCTGACATTACTGGAGGAAAGGGTCATGCCCTTCCTCAGGATAGGTCCAGCAAATTAAGGACCAAGCAGAATAATTTTCGTTCCTTTCGAAACTTCAAGGGTGGCGCAGCTTCGGTTTCCTCTAATGCAAAACAAGAGGGAAATTTCACCCAGTCCAAACCAGTCGGGAGACCTAACCAAACTTGGAACAAATGGAAGCAGGCCAAGAAGGTTCTTCTCCAAAGGGGAGATTTCATCTCTCACAATTATCTGCAAACCAGATAAAGAGAGAGGCATTCTTACGTTGCTTTCAAGACCTATTGGTTATGGGAGTGATCCACCCAGTTCCAAGAGAGGAACAGGGGCAGGGTTTCTGTTCAAACCTGTTTATAGTTCCCAAAAAAGAGGGAAATTTCAGACCAATCTTGGATCTCAAAATCCTAAACAAATTTCTCAGGGTCCCATCCTTCAAAATGGAGACAATTCGAACCATCCTCCCTATGATCCAGGAGGGTCAATATATGACTACCGTGGACTTAAAGGATGCTTATCTACACATTCCGATTCACAGAGAGCATCATCAGTCCCTAAGGTTCGCCTTCCTAGACAGGCATTACCAGTTTGTGGCTCTTCCCTTCGGGTTAGCCATGGCGCCATTCTGATTCAGGCGTCGACTTTTCAAATCGCCAAGTCCCATACGGACATTGTTCTGGCCTTTCTGAGGTCTCACGGGTGGAAAGTGAACAGAGAAAAGAGTTCTCTTTCTCCCTTCACAAGAGTTTCCTTCCTGGGAACTCTGATAGATTCAGTAGAAATGAAGATTTTTCTGATGTAGATCAGGATATCAAAGCTTCTAACTTCCTGCCGTGTTCTTCATTCCACTTCTCGGCCGTCAGTGGCTCAGTGTATGGAAATGATCGGCCTAATGGTAGCGGCAATGGACATAGTTCTGTTTGCCCGCCTACATCTCAGACCACTGCAACTTTGCATGCTCAATCAGTGGAATGGGGACTATACAGATTTGTCTCCTCTGTTAAATCTGGATAAAAAAAACAGGGATTCTCTTCTCTGGTGGTTATCTCCAGTTCACCTGTGCAGGGGAATGAGTTTCCTCAGGCCAGAGTGGACTATAGTGACGACAGATGCCAGCCTTCTGGGCTGGGGTGCGGTCTGGAACTCCCTGAAGGCTCAGGGTTCGTGGACTCAGGAGGAAGCCCTCCTTCCGATAAACATTCTGGAACCGATATTCAATGCTCTTCAGGCTTGGCCTCAGCTAGCTGCGGTCAAGTTTATCAGATTTCAGTCGGACAATATCACGACTGTAGCCTATATCAACCATCGGGGGGAACAAGGAGTCCCCTGGCAATGATGGAAGTTTCAAAGATAATTCTATGGGCGGAGGTTCACTCTTGCCATCTATCTGCTATCCATATCCCAGGAGTAGAGAACTGGGAGGCGGACTTTCTAAGTCGGCAGACTTTTCATCCGGGGGAGTGGGAGCTCCATCCGGAGGTATTTGCCCAGCTGATTCAATTATGGGGCAAACCAGAACTGGATCTGATGGCGTCTCGTCAGAACGCCAAGCTTCCTTGTTACGGGTCCAGGTCAAGGGATCCCCAGGCGACGCTGATAGATGCTCTAGCAGTGCCCGGGTCCTTCAGCCTGGCTTATGTGTTTCCACCGTTTCCTCTCCTTCCTCGTCTGATTGCCAAGATCAAGCAGGAGAGAGCTTTGGTGATTTTGATAGCACCTGCGTAGCCACGCAGGACTTGGTATGCAGATCTGGTGGACATGTCATCCTTTCCACCATGGACTCTTCCGCTGAGACAGGACCTTCTACTCCAAGGTCCATTCAAACATCCAAATCTAGTTTCTCTGCGTCTGACTGCTTGGAGATTGAACGCTTGATTTTATCAAAACGTGGTTTCTCTGAGTCGGTCATTGATACCTTGATTCAGGCTTGAAAGCCTGTCACCAGGAAAATCTATCATAAGATATGGTGTAAATATCTTCATTGGTGTGAATTCAAGGGTTACTCGTGGAGTAAGGTCAGGATTCCCAGGTTACTATCTTTTCTCCAAGAAGGATTGGAAAAGGGATTACCGGCTAGTTCCTTAAAGGGACAGATTTATCAGGCTTTGGTTAGAATCAGGCCTGTGTTTAAACCTGTTACTCCGCCATGGAGTTTAAATTTAGTTCTTAAGGTTCTTCAAGGGGTTCCGTTTGAACCCTTCCATTCCATAGATATCAAGCTTTTATCTTGGAAACTTCTGTTTTTAGTAGCTATCTCTTCGGCTCGAAGAGTTTCAGAGTTATCTGCCTTGCAGTGTGATTCCCCTTATCTGATCTTCCATGCAGATAAGGTAGTTTTGCGTAACAAACCTAGGTTTCTTCCTAAGGTAGTATCTAATAGGAATATCAATCAGGAAATTGTTGTTCGTCACTGTGTCCTAATCCTCCTTCAAAGAAGGAACGTCTGTTACACAATCTTGATGTGGTTCGTGCTTTAAAGTTTTATTTGCAAGCTACTAAGGATTTTCATCAAACATCTGCATTGTTTGTTGTCTACTCTGGAAAGAGGAGAGGCCAAAAGGCTTCGGGAACTTCTCTTTCTTTTTGGCTAAGAAGCATAATTCGTTTAGCCTATGAGACTGGCCAGCAGCCTCCTGAAAGAATTACAGCTCATTCTACTAGAGCGGTAGCTTCCACATGGGCTTTTAAACATAAGGCCTCTGTTGAACAGATTTGTAAGGCGGCGACTTGGTTTTAGCTTCATACTTTTTCTAAATGTGATACTTTTGCTTCCTCTGAGGCTATTTTTTTTATTTTTTTTTATTTTTTTTATTGAGGTTTTAAGATAAGTAAGACAAGCAAGTTATTACACAGAATGTCAAGTCACAAACAAAACTGACAAATACATAGTCACAAACTAACATCATCCATTAATACAAATGTTGCTTGAAAATACGAGTAAGTATTGAACATTGAACCTCAGTTTCTAATAGGAAGTGTCCTCTTAAAATATGGTGATATATAAAATGAGATTATTTCCCCCAGGGAGCTAAAGAGGTCTCTCTTGGGCCTCATAGACTACATCATGTACATAATGGGGGACTTCAAAGAGGAAATAAAATAACAAAATAGGCCACTCTTGGACCTAAGGATTGGAATGACATGATGTTTTGCCAACAATATATATGGTATAGGTTAAACATACAGAGAAGAGGCACCTATAATCTCAAGAACAAAAATATAAGCTAGATCTGTTGTGATAGGCTTCCAGACAGGCAGAGCTTAAGTGGTGATCTAAATTCAGATTTAGGAGAGCTGTAGAGCTACTTGGTCTGGCTTTATACCAAGCAGAGTAGATAGACCATTAGGGTGTATGTTATTAATGCGCTATAGAGGCCCAGCACCTCTGCCACATATTACTGATCATTGCAAATGGAGGCTAGGGTAGAAAATAGGGTCTATATAAGGTAGATAATAGGGCATATGTATAAGTGGTAAAATATCAAATAAATATTGTAAGTGGTGTCACTATAGATATATAAGCTAACTTATGTGGAGGTTATTTATATGTGTCAAGCCAACATAGACTGTCAAAAATTATTTGCAGTAACATGTCTATGTGGCACTATACAAAATTATTAGCGGACATTACCCCTACCTTTCAAACTGTATGCCTTCTAAATGATATACGGGGCCACTTTTGAACTCCTTAACACTTTAAAAATTACAAAGTTATAGGAGGCATCCAAGAGCAATATGAGACAGCTTTTGGGTCCCAAATGGTGAATCTCGTTATTTTGTGGGATATATAAGAAACTATATAATCCGAACCGTAGTTTAGCAAGAAATAGTAGTAAACATTAGGTCTATAAAGTAACTCTTGGATCCTCAACAAGGATATATATATATGGATCCTCAACAAGGATATATATATATATATGATAGGTCTAGACTAAGTAAAACTATAGACAACAATGCAACACAAGATAATATTAAAATAGGAACATAATTTGTGGCATAAACAGACCATTAGAATATATGTCAGCCTACCCAACACCAGTTATATAATGCTTCCCAAGGATGTATGTATAATCAAAAATCCCATAGTGCTATCTTCAGCTAAGAATATACCCACTACAAATATACAATGTTTAACATGCAAGTCATCTAAGGGCCTGAGGCACTGAACATACACATTGTAAAATAGCTATAATCGTAATGTAACTGAGTATAAAACTAGGTGGGTGCAATTAAAGGGTTTAGGACATATGTACAGTTTTAAATCATAATCGAAAGAAATGGGAGTAGGGAGATTATGGGGGATAATACAATGCTATGGGGCGTACAGTAGCTCTATACATTTAGTGTACACGATGAAGCCCCTTCAGTGGTGAGGATATAAAGAGCTGATGGACTTTAGCATTAAACAACATGCAAAATAGGAGGGAGTTATGTTGAGCCTCTGTGGGTAGCATCTATCCTCAGCATATACAACTTATGTGAACAGACTCTGAAGTCCCCGCCACTAACCCAGAGGCATATCATCAATCGCATGTTGATGACTCGCTAAATATAGTCCCTCTCTAATCGGAGAGCAAGCTATAGCAAAAGTAAAAACATTTCCACACCATCGGAACTAATGATCATTAGTGTTTACCCCTATCAGATTTATCTAAAGGTAGCCTGCACAATATACAGAAATAAAAAAATAAAAATACCCTCTAAAGGTCTCTAGATTATAATGCCATAACAGTAACAAATACACATTTCTTGAATGAAGGCACCAGTATTATTCAGGTCTATACTAAAAACATGAACCTTACGTGCTGTTTGACGAATATATTCTCAGAGCCCATTCAGGCAAACTTTTGGAAACATGGTGAGAGGTAACTAACGGGAACAGTTTTTCACACATTAACACCCAACAATATTATACATATTAATGTAACGTCTATCAATATTAAGCTGCAAGTTTGGGAATACAAATAAGGTCCAATGACCGGAGGAGATTAACTGCGCTGCTATCATGAAAATTTGCACATACAATCGTTTAGTAGTATAAACAATCTGGTGATGGAGGTGCCATCTATATCCAATCTGAAAGTCGCAGTAAGATCCCTAGAACATACCAATTTATTAGGCTCCTAGGATTAAAACCTGTATGAATGTTACTGCGTTTGTATGGCATTTTACTGATTTTTACTTATGATCCAGCCTTGCAAGACAGGCATCAGTCCATCCCTGTAGTCAGTTCATATTCAGCCCACTCCTGAACGCTCCAACATGCGGAGCCGCAGATGAAAGGTAAGGGGCCTGCTTTTCCATGCACACCGTTTAAGATCCCACAGTGGCAGTTCAAACCTCCAGCTGGTCAAAGCCACTCGCAGCCCTCGGAGGGGCATCAACTGATCACCAAGAACTGTGGTGTCGGGCTGCTTGGTAACATCTCCAACTCAAAATCCCCGCAGCAGTCCAGGGGCAGCATGTCACCCAGAACAAGAGGGCCCAGAGGTCGCTGCCACATAAACATGAGCTGCTAGACATGCGTTCCCATCCAGCACATCGCATAGGTGAGCAGAGCATTGCAACAATTTTTTTCTATGCTTACTCGCAGCTCTTCCCGGTATCTCTAGATCCATCTGTCTCTGCATAGGGGCACCAGGCTTCCTCTCAGGAGCTCCTAAGTAGTTTTCAATACTGCAAGCTTCGCCCAATATGAGGCTCTCTACCGAGGGCTGTCGTCTGACTCCAGAGCCATAATTATGTTCAGGCTTAATGTTATCTCCATTATCCTCTGCAGTTGTGGAGTCCATCGCCTGGGATAATAAGCAACCTTCACCCACTAGGTCAGTCATGATTGCGGGCGATTTATCATCCTACCTAGATGTTAGAATGGGATATGCTGCAGGCCGTCCGATAGGTTTTCGTTTTGATGAAATAGCTATAAGCATCCGTTTCTCTCTAACGGCTGTACACATCTGTTATAGTGCCCCAAAGCTGTCTGTAATGAGATCAGACATATTCCGGTAATGCATATCCAATAGGTTAACCATTGTGTCCTCGAGGTGCTGCCACTTTAGTGCCATGTTGCTGATGGCGATGCAAAAAATGAAGGGTATGAAAATGTATCCTCGGAGGTTTCTGTATTGTTAAGTAGGGAGGGGAAAGGACAGCTTTCAAAGCTGCTATACCCGGATAACCGGGGGGGGGGTTAGGTGTAGGCCAGGCCTGCTTCTAGGCCTCCACTGCGTACCTCACCGTTCCAGTACTTCAGGGCAGAAGGTGGCATCACATTTTAGACCAAACTGTTCAGCAAATGTTACTATTGAAGAATAAGTGCAATTTAATCCCAGATGGAGCCATAGTTAAGCAATATGCAGTGGATAGATATGCTCAACTCTTCAGCTACTGAAATAAGCAGCCATCATGGCCGCCGCCCGGAAGCATCCCCCTCCTCGGAGGCTATTTTTGGGAGAAAGGTCTTACAGGCAGTGGTGCCTTCCGTTTAAGTTCCTGCCTTGTCCCTCCCTTCATACATGTCCTAAAGCTTTGGTATTGGTATCCCACAAGTAATGGATGAACCCGTGGACTGGATACACCTTACAAGAGAAAACAAAATTAAGGTTTTTTTCAAGAATGTTTTGGATAAATTCGGTCCAAATCAATGGTTTCAGAGTTTTGTCTCTCAGGGGTTTCGAAAAGGATTGTGAGAAGATTTTTTTTCTCTCACACATCCCAGAAAATCCAGTTAAAGCTCAGGCTTTCCTGAAGTGTGTTTCAGGCCTGGAGTTTCAGGGGTAGTCATACCAGTTCCTTTTCAGGAACAAGGTCTGGGGTTTTATTCAAATCTATTCATTGTCCCAAAGAAGGAAATTTTCTTTCAGACCAATTCTGGTTCTGAAGATTTTAAATTGTTCTGTAAGAGTACCAATTTTCAATTGGTGACTTTAAGGTCTGTTCTGCCTTTTATTCAGCAATTCGTTGCTTTTCCATTTGGACTAGCAAGATATCACAATTAATATCCTTAAATCCCAATGTTTGACACTCTCTGACGTGGTGGTAAATCACCAGCAATTAGTCCAAGGGGCTTCTTTGTTTGGCTAACCTGGACTATTATCTCTACAGATGCAAGTCTTTCAGGTTGAGGAGCTGGGTTTGGAAATCTCAAGAGGCGAGATTACCAATCAATATTTAGAGTTCTTCAGTTTTGGCCTCTGTTGAAGAGAGAACTGTTAATTTATTTTCAAACATACAATATCACATACAGTGGCATTTGTCATTCAGCATGGTGGGACTCACAGTCCACAAGCTATGAAGAAGTATCTCAGATACTTGCTTGGGCAGAATCCAGCTCCTGTCTAATTTCTGTGGTGCATATCCCAGGTATAGACATTGGGAGGCAAATTATCTCAGCCGTCAGACTTTACATCCTGGGGAGTGGTTCCTCCATCCAGATGTGTTTTCTCAGATTGTTCAGATATTAGGTCTTCTACAGATAGATCTGATGGCATCTCATCTAAACAAGAGACTTCCCAGATGCCTGTCCAGGTTCAGGGATTTTCAGGCGGAAGCAGTGGGTACGCTGACACTTCCTTGGTATTTTCAACCTGCTTATTTTTTTCCGCCTCTAGTTCTTCTTCCAAGAGTGATCTCCAGAATCATCATGGAACAATCATTTGTGTTGCTGGTGGCTCCAGCATGATCTCACAGGTTTTGGTATGCGGGTCTTGTTCAGATGTCCAGCTGCCAACCTTGGCCACTTCTGTTAAGGCCGGACCTACTGTCTCAAGGTCCGTTTTTTCCATCAGATTTTCAAATCATTAAATTTGAAGGTATGAAAATGAATTGCTTAGTGCTAAGTCATAGAGTTTTCTCTGACTCAGTGATTAATATTATGTTACAAGCTCATAAATCTGTTTCTTGTAAGATTTATTATCGAGTTTGGAAGATTTACATTTCATGGTATTCTTCTCATTTTCTTCGCATTCTTTTAGAGTTGCAAGAATTTTTCAGTTTCTTCAGGATGGTTTGGATAAGGTTTTGTCTGCAAGTTCCTTGAAGAGACAAATTTCTGCTCTTTCTGTTTTATTCACAGAAAGATTGCTAAACTTCCTGATATTCTCTGTTTTGTACAGGCTTTAGTTCGTATTTAAGCCTGTCATTAAATCAATCTCTCCTCCTTGGAGTCTTATTTTGGTTTTGAAGGCTTTACATGCTTCTCCATATTGAGCCTATGCATTCTTTGGTCATTTAACTACTTTCTTGGAAAGTATTGTTCCTTTTGACCATCTCTTCTGCTAGAAGAATTTCTGAGCTATCTGCTCTTTCTTGTGAATCTCCTTTTCTGATTTATCATTAGGGTAAGGCGGTTTTTGCAGACTTCATTTAATTTTTTTTCCTAAGGTTGTGAATTCTAACAACATTAGTAGAGAAATTGTTGTTGTCCTTTCCTTGTGTCCTAATCCTAAGAATTCTTTGGAAAGATCCTTACATTCTTTGGATGTGGTGAGAGCTTTGAAATATTATGTTGAAGCTACTAAAGATTTCAGAAGGACTTTTAGTCTATTTGTTGTATTTTCTGGTCCTAGGAAATGTCAGAAGGCTTCTGCTATTTCCTTGGCTTCTTGGTTGAAACTTTTGATTCATCAAGCTTATTGGGAGTCGGGTCAGACCCCGTCTCAGAGAATTACAGCTCATTCTACTAGATCAGTCTCCACTTTGTGGGCTTTTAAGAATGAAGCTTCAGTTGATCAAACTTGCAAGCGGCAACTTGGTCTTCTTTATATACATTTACTAAATTCTACAGTTTTGATGCATTTGCTTCTTCAGAGGCAGTTGTTTCAGTTTTATTCTTCTGCTGATGTTTTAAGTTTTTCTTTTCTTTATGAGAATAACTTATCTTTTGGGTTGTGGATTTATTTTTCAGCATATGGCTGTTGTTTATTTTTATCCCTCCCTCTCTAGTGACTCTTGCGTGGAGTTCTACATCTTGGGTATTTGATATCCCATACGTCACTAGCTCATGGACTCTTGCCAATTACATGAAAGAAAACATAATTTATGTAAGAACTTACCTGATAAATTAATTTCTTTCATATTGGCAAGAGTCCATGAGGCCCACCCTTTTCTTATGGTGGTTATGATTTTTTTTGTATAAAGCACAATTATTTCCAGATTCCTCTGTTGATGCTTTTTACTCCTTTCTTTATCACCCCACTACTTGGCTATTTGTTAAACTGAATTGTGGGTGTGGTGAGGGGTGTATTTATAGGCATTTTGAGGTTTGGGAATCTTTGCCCCTCCTGGTAGGATTGTATATCCCATACGTCACTAGCTCATGGACTCTTGCCAATATGAAAGAAATGAGTTTATCAGGTAAGTTCTTACAAAAATTATGTTTTTTTTTCTCTGCATGTGCATGTGATGCATAGCTAGATATTGTTACTGCACCCACATTTTATATAATTGAGCTGATCAGATCATCAGTGGGGCTTGTATGATGTCAGCAATTAACAAATTGAGTCATTACCAGATGGTACAAGCACCTTAGGCTCTCTAAACAAGTGCTGTGTTTAAAATGCTGGTGCACAGTGCATACTTAAATACACTTTTGAAACAGCTATAGCTTTTATTAGAAGTATTTTTGCTAATGCATGTATAATTCAAAATTGCTTCTGTTCAATACCGAAATGTACCCATGTGGTTTCCAATTTTGGCTGGAATATCGCCTTAAATCCAGTAAACTTCTATTTCTTCACTCAATACAGTAGCATCATTAGCCAACTGGTTTTGGTGTACTTTTTCTGTATAGCCTAAAATTGCTTGTAAGTAAATAATGCTGCTGGAGAGCCATGGTGACGCTTTTTAAACTTGTGAATAGCTTTTACCCTGTTTCATATCTGCAATCCTGGAGCAAACCTCAATTTTTGTGTTCGAGAAAACGTCTATTGCATTTGTATTGTTTAAAACATACTCAAATACATAAATATATGTATATATATATATATATGTTGGCGTTTTAAAGAGATACTAAACCAATTTTTTTTTCTTTCATGTTTCAGATAAAGCATGCTATTTTAAACAACTTTCTAATTTACTCCTGTTATCAATTTTTCTTTGTTCTCTTGTTATCTAGGTTCAGCACCCTGGATAGCGCTTGCTTATTGGTAGCTTCATTTAGCATAACAATAACAAGCATAACTCAGGTTCTCAACCAAAAATGGGCAGGCTCCTAAGCTTTATATTCCTGCTTTTTAAATAAAGATCGCAAGAGAACAAAGGAAAATTAAAAATAGGAGTACATTAGAAAGTTGTTTAACCCCTTAGTGACCAGACCATTTTTCAATTTTTTTTACCCTTAAGGACCAGGGCTATTTTTACATTTTTGCGGTGTTTGTGTTTAGCTGTAATTTTCCTCTTACTCATTTACTGTACCCACAGATATTGTATACCGTTTTTCTCGCCATTAAATGGACTTTCTAAAGATACCCTTATCTGCCTTCAGCATTTGTGCACGCATCTTCAAAGGAATGTTGGCAGCGTGAGGCAGCCAAAAGAATCCACCAGGATGCAGTGAAGGCAAACAGAGCATTACAAAAAAAAGTATTATAAAAAAAAAAAAAAAGCATACAAAATAAATAACTGCAGCCACAAAGTATTAAGAAAAAAAAAATTAAATTATTAACTCCTAAATCCGCCAACCACATTGCAAACGACCTAATACATCTATTAACCCCTAATCCGTCAACCCCCCACAACACATTAAACCTAATTCATCTATAAACTCCTAAACTGCCAACCCCCACAATGCAAAAAACTAATTTAATGACTAAGCCCCCTAACCTAACACCCCCTTAATTACATAAAAAATTACTACATTACAATAAAAAAAAATACATTACAGAAAATAAAAAAGGCTAACCTTACAAAAAATAATAAACACTATCCAAAATAAAAAAAATTAAACCTAATCCCTATAAAAATGAAAAAGCCCCCCAAAATAAAAACACCCCCTAATCTAAGAATAAACTACCAATAGTCCTTAAAAGGGCTTTTTGTACGGCATTGCCCTAAAGAAATTAGCTCTTTTACATTAAAAATAAACAAAATCCACCCTAACATTAAAACCACCCACCAACCAAACCCCCCCCCCCAAAAAAAAAAAATAAAAACTAACACTAATAAACCTAAACTACCCATTGCCCCTAAAGGGGCATTTGTAAGGGTATTCAGCTCTTTTGCAAATACCCAATAAACCCTAATCTTAAAAAACAAAAAACCCCAAAAATTAAAAAAACCCTAACACTACAGCCCCAAATAGGTACTCAAGGTTTCAGAAGTCCGGTGCAGAAGGTCTTCTTCCAGGCGGGTCCATCATCTTCATCCACAGCGAAGGCGGCGGGGAGCGGAGGTCTGGAGCAGTCTTCCCAGATGTGCGTGGAGCGAACGCGGTGCTGAGGTCCAGGGCGGTCTTCCCAGATGTGGCGATCCTCGGCGGCTGTCCTCAGCGAAGGTGTGGAGGTTCCTCTTCATGGATCGTCCGCTGCACACTAAAAATTGAATTCAAAGTACCCCATATTTATTGGGGTACCTTGCATTCCTATTGGCTGAAATTTTCAAAATCAGCCAATAGGATGACAGTTACTGAAATCTTATTGGCTAATTTGAACAGCCAATAGGATTTCAGTAGCTCTAATCCTATTGGCTGTTTTGAAATATTCAGCCAATAGGAATGCAAGGTACCCCAAATTGATTGCGGTACCTTTCATTCAATATTCAGTATACGACGGACATCAGATGAAGAGGAGCCTCCATGCCGCCGAGGACCACAACCACTGCGAGGACTGCCGCCGCCGCCGCTGAGGAACTCCACGTCTGGGAAGACCGCTCCGCACCGCCTTTGCTGTGGATGAAGATGATAGACCCGCCTGGAAGAAGACCTTCTCTGCCGGACTTCTGAAACCATGAGTACCTATTTGGGGCTTAAGTGTTAGTTTTTTAAAAAATTTTTTTTTTTTATTTACATTTAGGGTTTTTTGGGCAATTTCAAAAAGAGCTAAATGCCCTTTTAAGGTCAGTGAAAAAGAGCTGATTGCCCTTTTAAGGGCAATGCCCATACAAATGCCCCCTTATGGGCAATGGCTAGTTTAGGTTTATTAGTGTTAGGTTTTTTATTTTTGGGGGGTTTTACTGTTAGGGGGGACTTTGTTTATCTTTAATGTAAAAGAGCTGATTTCTTTAGGCAATGCCCTACAAAAAAGCCCTTTTAAGGGCTATTGGTAGTTTACTATTAGATTAGGGGGTGTTCTTCGTCAGTATATGGCCGGGTTATAATATAATACAATTTATTTAATAATTCTTCTTTAAAATAACCCCCAATTAATATGCATATACGAAACAATTTAAATCAATATTTATTCCTAAATTCTTTATGATAAGTTAAAGTTATAAACACATTGAATTATATTTATAGAAAACAGATTATGAATCAATTGATACACACTTAAACTGTTATAATATCCTTACAAAGATCATAAAAGATGTACCTTTACAATATACCTTATTCACAATGAGTTGCATTAAAATATCACAATGAAATACTAGAGATTGGATCGCTAACTTTCACAGTGCCTAGTTAAACAATATAACAAGATACTTTAACAGCCAATTTCTATGCCAAGTTATCTGAGCTGAAATAAATCTTATCTTAGCTACAATTAAAGCGAGTTCTAAAATATATATACAGTTCCAAATATGAATTACTTAGCACTAAATATGACTAGTTAAACTACACAGGACTATGAACATGAGCTTAAAATAAAAATTGTGCCCTTTTAAAATTACTAACTGCAATCTAATTACCAAATACCTTTTGATTAAAATATATATATATATATAGCAATCGCGTATACTTTACCCAAATAACCAAATTAATATTTCAGTTTTCTCCGATAAGTCCAATTTCACCTCATAAATTAAGGGGTATTTTTGCAAGATGGATGAAAATTAGGCCCAGATTTGCTTATAGAGACTGGATTCCAAGGCAACAGTTTGCCAGTCAAAATTCAGCAGCAAAGAACTAGTCCTTTTTTTCTCTCTTGCATGGGGTTATATCACCTGATATACCCCACCCCTTTTTATTCTAATCATTGGTGAAATTGGAAACGCCCCACGGAAGCTTGTCTTGTGATAGGCACCTTGAACTGAACATCTCTTTGTTATTTGGGAGACGCCTCCCTGAGTAGACCTTTATCTTTTGGCTGCGATACCATCTCTGATCTATAAGTGGCAGCAGACACCCAGAAATGCAGTTTTACCATCAAATATTGCTGCAGTTTAACTATCTAAAAAAATGTTTATCAAATACACTATTTCTTTATATTAATAAACCTGTCTGGTCATATATCTGTCCCATCTAAGATAATCTAGTATGCATTCATAGACACCAGACATGAGTGTATTTTTAGTATGAACCGGTGAAGAAAAAAAGAGACAAACACCACGTATAGGAAAAAATAAAACTTACTATTTATTAGTATACATAAAAAGGTATACTGGACAGCAGTATCCGTAATATGGTTAAAGAGAGACGAGCAAAAATGGGCTTACGCGTTTCAGCATATAGCCGTAGTCATAGCCTGTGGTTTTGCTGACACCCTAAGTTTAAAAAACACTTTCTAAAAGCTGATTGGGTCTCAATGTAACTCCCTCCTTAACTCGTAGTTAGCCAGACTGTGTATGTATGGACTTAGAGTCTAAGTGAATTTTGTCTCATTCTAACATTTTCAGTGTCTCATTGTTTAGTCACATAATTATGCACTTTAACTTATATGCTTTGCCTTAGTTTGTACGTGACTAATAAAAACTTTGTTTATTAGATAAAGTTTGATTAGACTTTCCTTGAAATTCACTATACATTTATTTCTCGTGTATATAATCAGATGAGAAATCGGATGTAAGAATAAAATATCCCACCCTATGAATAGCAAGTGATTCTAAATATTATTAGAGCTCCTTAAGGTTTCACTGGTTAGAAGCACTATATACATCTAAGTTATTCTAATGTCTATATGACTATCCTAATGGAACCACAATTGGTCAAATTTATATAAAACTATTCCTAGTGGAAACTATATATATTAATATATGTAGAGTATATAGTGTCTATATAGACCAACATGTAGATGTTATAGAAGTGTGTCTTATAATCTAAACAGTGCAAAGGTAACAGTAAGCAAAAAGTATTATACCTGAAGAGCCATGATCTAAGATAAATGGAAAAGCTGGACTTTATTATATATAATACAGATGTACACCTTACTGGGAATATATTACTCCCAGTAATTTATGAGGTCATACCTAGAATTTAGGCTCTCTGGATGTCTAGTTTTTAACCGAAACATCCAGAACGCCTCTCTTTTGGCAAGTAATTTCTCAACATCCCCCCCTCTCTTAGGAGGTCTGACCTTTTCAATTACACACCATCTTAGAGATGATATGTTGCCACTGTGTTTGAATTTGAAATGCCCCACCAGTGGGGTATTAGATCTTCCTCGTGTGATAGTAGATAGGTGCTCTCTAATTCTTGATTTAATATCCCTAGAGGTGAGACCTACGTATTGTAGTCCACATATATTGCAAACGAGAATATAGATGACTTCCGTTGACATACAATTCAGGCAAGATAATATATTGAACGTCTCGTCTGTTACATGAGATGTAAAGAATTTAGTTCTTGTGAGATATTCGCAGGGTTTACACTTGTTGTGACCACATGGATACATGCCCACACTAGTACGCCAAGACGAAGGTTTTTCTATTTTAGTAGGTAGGAGAGTAGGGGACAGTAAAGTACCTAGAGTAGGGCACTTCTTTGAACTACATCTGACACCTTTTTTAACAAGATCCACTAATTTATCATCCGCCTCTAAAATGTGGAAATGCTTTTTAATAATTTGTGTAATCTCCGAAAACTGATCACTATAGTTCGTAGTGAAATTTACCCCCTGGAATGATTCCCTTTGTCTTGTGCTTTCTGAGAGTAAAGATGATCTCTGTAGAGCATTAACTTTACTTTTTGCAGTCTTAATGACCTTGCTGGAGTAACCTCTCTCTCTCAATCTGTTCTCAAATTTCTCTGCTTCACGGTAGTAGTCACTCTCTAGGGTGCAGTTTCTTTTGAGTCTTATGAACTCCCCTTTTGCTACTGCACTGGCTGTGTGTTTAGGGTGGCAACTTCTACCGTGAAGCAGAGAGTTGACTGATATTGGCTTCCTATAGATATTGGTAACCACTGGTTCTCCAATACGACCCTTCAGGTCACAATTCTTTTCATGAGTGAAACAAAGTTCCACTTCATTACAATTCAAATGTTTGACAAATTCATAAATGTCCTCATTCCTCCCCCTCCATATGAAGAGGAGGTCATCGATGTATCTACCATATAAAAATATATTTTTAGTATGATACTAGTATTATTTTAAAATGCGTTTAAAGTTGCATTTGATTATTTTCCCAGATTAATACAAACACAAGATATTTCACATTCAGTACACCTCTTGCTGAGTGCCCAAAAAAAACCCATATGACACAATTTATGGGACAACCACACATGTACTTGTCAGATGCCTGAAAAAATAAAATAGGTTATTCATTTTGAAATAGATTTGACATTTGTAATTGACTGTATAGCTACTTATTAAATTCAGTAAATATTTATCCAACATGCTGCTGCTATGCACTGCTTTTTAGGTCCACAAATACATGTTTTTATACAATATTGAAAATTATACAAGTTTGTATTTTAAAAATGAATTTCAGTTACAATACAATATGTGTTTCTGCTTGGCTCAGTGCAGATGTGTATCCAACACAGCAGGGGTAATTTAACACTTGGATGAGGACAGCTGTATCCTCTGAGTAAATTTGTATATTCCCTTATTCTTGCAGACAGAGCGACTGTTTTTTTTAGATAAGGAGAAATTCTTTACCCAGGCCTCCTTTTAAATGGATAATTGGGATATTCTGGCTTGTGATCTGATAGGAACTTTAACTTCACACCTTAGGCAGGAAATCTTTGAAAGCAATTCCTTTGTTCTCAGATGTTCTGTTAATCAGGAAAAAGGGGGGTTGCTCTGTTATGGCTATAGCCCACACAATTCATGTCAAATGTGGTATTAACTAAAATGGAATATCAAATCATGTGGTATATATGTAGTTTATTTCATGTTATTCACAGATACCCTGACATCTTATTTTTTTGGGGGGGGGGGGGGGTTATTTAAAAAGAAAGATAATCCCTCTATTACCCATTCCCCAGTTATGCATAACTAACAATGTTATATAAATACACTTTTTAACCTCTCTGATTACCTTGTATCTATGCCTCTGCAAACTGCCCCTTATTTCAGTTCTTTTGACTTGCATTTTAGCCAATCAGTGCTATCTCCAAGGTAACTTCATGTGCATGAGCTCAATTTTATATATATAAAACATATGAACTAATGCCCTCTAGTGGTCAAAATGCAATCAGGTTAGAGGCAGTCTTCAAGGTCTAAGAAATTAGCATATGAACCTCCTAGGTTTAGCTTTCAACTAAGAATACCCAGAGAACAAAGCAAAATTGGTGATAAAAATAAATTGGAAAGTTGTTTAAATTTACATTCCCTATTTAAATCGTGAAAGTTTTTTTTTGTAGTTGACTATCCCTTTAAATTTTATTATTTTGGATAGCTTTATTTTTTTCTGTATTTTTACTTTTTTATTTTTTGTAGCTTGGGGGGGGGGGGGGTTGCATTTTTAACAAATAGACTACCCTCTGGGCAGGCTTATCAACTAGTTTACTATAAAAATGTTTTTTAAAATATGATGAAAAAATGGAAAAAAAAAACGCACTTTTTCTTACTTTGACCCCCAAAATCTGTTAAACATCTACAACCACCAAAAAACACCCATGCTAAATTTTGTCCTGAATTTAGAAATACCCAATGTTTACATGTTCTTTGCTTTTTTTTTTTTTTTTGAAAGTTATAGGGCAATAAGTACAAGTTGCACTTTGCTATTTCCAAACCATTTTTTTTTCTTCAAAATTAGCCATACTTACATTGTAACACTGATATCTGTCAGGAATCCCTGAATATCCCTTCACATTAGGGCTGCACGATTAATTGCGGATGCAATTTTAAACCGTGATTCATCGCCGCGGTTTTAAAACCGCAAGAGTATGCAATTTTTAGCCCCGCCCCCTTTGACGTCACCTATGACGTACAGGTGGGCCGCCGACTTGTCGTGCCCGCCTTGCAACATTGAGCCGACTTACCGGGGAGCGCTGTGGCTGATGCGGGTTACAGGAAGGGGGGTGCGCTGTGGCTGATGCGGGTTACAGGGAAGGGGGCCGACTTACCGGGGAGCGCTGTGGCTGATGCGTGTTACAGGGAGGGGGGTGCGCTGTGGCTGATGCGGGTTACAGGGAGGGGGTGCGCTGGGATTTATGTGGGTTAGGGGCTTATGGTGGTTACAAGTGGTACTTATGATGTTAAAGGGGGTGCTTATTGGGGGTTACAGTGGGAGCTGATTGGGCTTATGTAAGTTACTGAGGGCGATTATGGGGGTTACAGGGGGTGCTGACGTGAATATTGGGACTGGGATCCCCTTTGTTTAGAAATAGCAGATATGTATGGCTTTGGCATTACTTTTTGGTAATTAGAAGGTCGCTAAATGATGCTGCGCATCACACTTGTATTATGCCCAGCAGTGAAGGGTTAATTAGGTAGCTTGTAGGGTTAATTTTAGCTGTAGTGTAGTAAACAACCCAAAGTATCGATCTAGGCCCATTTTGGTATATTTCATGCCACCATTTCACCGCCAAATGCGATTTAAAAAAAAAAAAAAAAAATCATTAACTTTTTCACTAACTTTAGGTATCTCACTAAAATTATTTACAAACAGCTTGTGTAATTATGGCACAAATGGTTGTAAATGCTTTTCTGGGATCCCCTTTGTTCAGAAATAGCAGACATACAGTATATGGCTTTGGCGTTGCTTTTTTGGTAATTAGAAGGCTGCTAAATGCCGCTGCCCACCACACTTTATGCCCAGCAGTTAAGGGGTTAATTGGGTAGCTTGTAAGCTTAATTTTAGCTTTAGTATAGAGATCAGCCTCCCAACTGACACATCCCACCCCCTGATCCCTCCCTGACCCCCCTCAAACAGCTCTTTCTCTCCCACCTCACAAATGTCACCGCCATCTTAGAAAGAAAGTCTGCCAGTACTAAAATAAAAAGCACCTCCCTGTCCCACCCCCCAATACAGCTCTCTAACCCTCCCCCCTCTATACCATTTTGCCCCCCAAATTTTTTTTGTATAGTTTACAAATATTTCTGTAGTGTAGCTCCCAGATCCCTTGCCCAACATTTATTCCCCCTCCCTCTCCCTCCTTCCCATACATTTTTAGATATATTAATGTAAATGTGGCACGCGCACTTCAGTGTAACAGGATCCGGATATTACCATCGATGGGCCGCCCACCCGCCTTCCTGCTATGGCTCCCACCCACCAATGATCGGCACCATCGATGGCCGATGCAGAGAGGGCCACAGAGTGGCTCTCTCTGCATCAGTGGCTAAAAAAAAAAGGATATTGCAGGATGCCTCAATATCAAGGCATCACTGTAATACCCTGAAAGTGTCTGAAAGTGATCAGGATCGCTTCCAGCGCTTGAAATCCCACGTACTTGGTCCTTAACTGACACTTTTTAAAGGACGTGCCTGACACATCTTTGGTCATTAAGGGGTTCAAATTGCATGCTCTATCTGAATAATGAAAGAAAAAAAATGAGTTTAGTATCCCTTTTCATGTGTCTGCATGAAAAATACTGTATCATAGACTTTCCATTATTTTTCTCGTTTAAGTATAACCAACCCTTTGAAAATGACTATATCGTGGACATCCAATCTCTGACATATGAAACTTCAGAAGGTAAGGACATTTAGCGTAACTTAAAAACACAACTATGTGACTTGATGTAATAAAATTATACAAAAATAAATAAGATCAAACGCCTGTCTAAACCTATAGACAGGTTGCCTTTCATTTATAAGAAGGGAAGCCCCTTTTTCTCCAACATAGGTGTGTCCGGTCCACGGCGTCATCCTTACTTGTGGGATATTCTCTTCCCCAACAGGAAATGGCAAAGAGCCCAGCAAAGCTGGTCACATGATCCCTCCTAGGCTCCGCCTTCCCCAGTCATTCTCTTTGCCGTTGTACAGGCAACATCTCCACGGAGATGGCTTAGAGTTTTTTAGTGTTTAACTGTAGTTTTTATTATTCAATCAAGAGTTTGTTATTTTAAAATAGTGCTGGTATGTACTATTTACTCTGAAACAGAAAAGAGATGAAGATTTCTGTTTGTAAGAGGAAAATGATTTTAGCAACCGTTACTAAAATCGATGGCTGTTCCACACAGGACTGTTGAGAGGAATTAACTTCAGTTGGGGGAACAGTGAGCAGACTTTTGCTGCTTGAGGTATGACACATTCTAACAAGACGATGTAATGCTGGAAGCTGTCATTTTCCCTATGGGATCCGGTAAGCCATTTTTATTACAGAAAGAAAAAAAGGGCTTCACAAGGGCTTTCTAAGACTGTAGACATTTTCTGGGCTAAATCGATTTATATTTTATACTCCATAGCCTTGAGGAATTATTTTAATCTAGGGAATTATGTAAAATAACCGGCAGGCACTGTATTGGACACCTTATTCTCTAGGGGCTTTCCCTAATCATAGGCAGAGTCTCATTTTCGCGCCTGTATTGCGCACTTGTTTTTGAGAAGCATGACATGCAGATGCATGTGTGAGGAGCTCTGATACATAGAAAAGACTTTCTGAAGGCGTCATTTGGTATCGTATTCCCCTTTGGGCTTGGTTGGGTCTCAGCAAAGCAGATACCAGGGACTGTAAAGGGGTTAAATATAAAAACGGCTCCGGTTCCGTTATTTTAAGGGTTAAAGCTTCCAAATTTGGTGTGCAATACTTTTAAGGCTTTATGACACTGTGGTGAAATTTTGGTGAATTTTGAACAATTCCTTCATACTTTTTCGCAATTGCAGTAATAAAGTGTGTTCAGTTTAAAATTTAAAGTGACAGTAACGGTTTATTTTAAAACGTTTTTTGTACTTTGTTATCAAGTTTTTGCCTGTTTAACATGTCTGAACTACCAGATAGACTGTGTTCTGAATGTGGGGAAGCCAAGGTTCCTTCTCATTTAAATAGATGTGATT
Organism: Bombina bombina; assembly: GCF_027579735.1. Taxonomy (NCBI): domain Eukaryota; kingdom Metazoa; phylum Chordata; class Amphibia; order Anura; family Bombinatoridae; genus Bombina; species Bombina bombina. The sequence goes on along the minus strand of NW_026512550.1, from coordinate 11,285 downwards.
TATGTGACACAAAATTTAGAGAAAATGATGCCCAAGATGATTCCTCAAGTGAGGGGAGTAAGCATGGTACTGCATCATCCCCTCCTTCGTCTACACCAGTCTTGCCCACACAGGAGGCCCCTAGTACATCTAGCGCGCCAATACTCCTTACTATGCAACAATTAACGGCTGTAATGGATAATTCTATCAAAAACATTTTAGCCAAAATGCCCACTTATCAGCGAAAGCGCGACTGCTCTGTTTTAGAAAATACTGAAGAGCATGAGGACGCTGATGATATTGGTTCTGAAGGGCCCCTACACCAGTCTGAGGGGGCCAGGGAGGTTTTGTCTGAGGGAGAAATTTCAGATTCAGGGAAAATTTCTCAACAAGCTGAACCTGATGTGATTACATTTAAATTTAAATTGGAACATCTCCGCGCTCTGCTTAAGGAGGTGTTATCCACTCTGGATGATTGTGAAAATTTGGTCATTCCAGAGAAACTATGTAAAATGGACAAGTTCCTAGAGGTCCCGGGGCCCCCCGAAGCTTTTCCTATACCCAAGCGGGTGGCGGACATTGTAAATAAAGAATGGGAAAGGCCCGGTATACCTTTCGTCCCTCCCCCCATATTTAAAAAATTGTTTCCTATGGTCGACCCCAGAAAGGACTTATGGCAGACAGTCCCCAAGGTCGAGGGGGCGGTTTCTACTCTAAACAAACGCACCACTATACCCATAGAAGATAGTTGTGCTTTCAAAGATCCTATGGATAAAAAATTAGAAGGTTTGCTTAAAAAGATGTTTGTTCAGCAAGGTTACCTTCTACAACCAATTTCATGCATTGTTCCTGTCACTACAGCCGCGTGTTTCTGGTTCGATGAGCTAGAAAAGGCGATCAATAATAATTCTTCTTCTTATGAGGAGATTATGGACAGAATTCGTGCTCTCAAATTGGCTAATTCTTTCACCCTAGACGCCACTTTGCAATTGGCTAGGTTAGCGGCGAAAAATTCTGGTTTCTTCTGTTATGTGTGATCAGTCCACGGGTCATCATTACTTCTGGGATATTATCTGCTCCCCTACAGGAAGTGCAAGAGGATTCACCCAGCAGAGTTGCTATATAGCTCCTCCCCTCTACGTCACCTCCAGTCATTCTCTTGCACCCAAAGACTAGATAGGAGGTGTGAGAGGACTATGGTGATTATACTTAGTTTTTATAACTTCAATCAAAAGTTTGTTATTTTACAATAGCACCGGAGCGTGTTATTACTTCTCTGGCAGAGTTTGAAGAAGAATCTACCAGAGTTTTTCTTATGATTTTAACCGGAGTAGTTAAGATCATATTGCTGTTTCTCGGCCATCTGAGGGAGGTAAAAGCTTCAGATCAGGGGACAGCGGGCAGTTGAATCTGCATTGAGGTATGTAGCAGTTTTTATTTTCTGAATGGAATTGATGAGAAAATCCTGCTATACCGTTATAATGACATGTATGTATACTCTACACTTCAGTGTTCTGGGGATGGTATTTCACCGGAATTACTCTGTAAAAATACATTAAACCTTTTAATAGGTATTTAATTCATGTTAAACGTTTTTGCTGGAATGTAGAATCGTTTGCATTTCTGAGGTACTGAGTGAATAAATATTTGGGCATTATTTTTCCACTTGGCAGTTTGCTTGTTTTGATTATAACAGTTTCGTTTCTCTCTCACTGCTGTGTGTGAGGGGGAGGGGCCGTTTTTGGCGCTCTTTGCTACGCATCAAAAATTTCCAGTCAGTTACACTTATATTTTCTGCATGATCCGGTTCATCTCTAACAGAACTCAGGGGTCTTCAAACTTCTTTGAAGGGAAGTAGATTCTCTCAGCAGAGCTGTGAGATTTATATAGTGACTGTGTTTTAAAACGTTGCTCTGTGATTTTTATGTTTAAAATTTAATTAGTGTTGCTTTACTAATGGGAACAAACCTTTGCTAACAAGTTATGTTGTTTTTAAAGAGTGATGCTATAACTGTTTTTTCAGTTCATTATTTCAACTGTCATTTAATCGTTTAGTGCTTCTTTGAGGCACAGTACGTTTTTGTTAAATAAGATTGTAACCAAGTTGCATGTTTATTGCTAGTGTGTTAAACATGTCTGATTCAGAGGAAGATACCTGTGTCATTTGTTCCAATGCCAAGGTGGAGCCCAATAGAAATTTATGTACTAACTGTATTGATGCTACTTTAAATAAAAGCCAATCTGTACAAATTGAACAAATTTCACCAAACAGCGAGGGGAGAGTTATGCCGTCTAACTCGCCTCACGTGTCAGTACCTGCGTCTCCCGCCCGGGAGGTGCGTGATATTATGGCGCCTAGTACATCTGGGCAGCCATTACAGATAACATTACAAGATATGGCTACTGTTATGACTGAAGTTTTGGCTAAGTTACCAGAACTAAGAGGCAAGCGTGATCACTCTGGGGTGAGAACAGAGTGCGCTGATAATTCTAGGGCCATGTCTGATACTGCGTCACAGCTTGCAGAGCATGAGGACGGAGAGCTTCATTCTGTAGGTGACGGTTCTGATCCAAGCAGATTGGATTCAGATATTTCAAATTTTAAATTTAAATTGGAAAACCTCCGTGTATTACTAGGGGAGGTCTTAGCGGCTCTTAACGATTGTAACATTGTTGCAATACCAGAGAAAATGTGTAGGTTGGATAAATACTTTGCGGTACCGGCGAGTACTGACGTTTTTCCTATACCTAAGAGATTAACTGAAATTGTTACTAAGGAGTGGGATAGACCCGGTGTGCCGTTCTCACCCCCTCCAATATTTAGAAAGATGTTTCCAATAGACGCCACCACACGGGACTTATGGCAAACGGTCCCTAAGGTGGAGGGAGCAGTTTCTACTTTAGCTAAGCGCACCACTATCCCGGTGGAGGATAGCTGTGCTTTTTCAGATCCTATGGATAAAAAATTAGAGGGTTACCTTAAGAAAATGTTTGTTCAACAAGGTTTGATATTGCAACCCCTTGCATGCATCGCGCCGATTACGGCTGCGGCAGCATTTTGGATTGAGTCTCTGGAAGAGAACCTTAGTTCCGCTACGCTGGACGACATTACGGACAGGCTTAGAGTCCTTAAACTAGCTAATTCATTCGTTTCGGAGGCCGTAGTACATTTAACCAAACTTACGGCTAAGAATTCAGGATTCGCCATTCAGGCACGTAGGGCGCTGTGGCTAAAATCCTGGTCGGCTGATGTAACTTCTAAGTCCAAATTACTTAATATACCTTTCAAGGGGCAAACTTTATTTGGGCCCGGTTTGAAAGAAATTATCGCTGACATTACAGGAGGTAAGGGCCACGCTCTACCTCAAGACAAAGCCAAAGCTAAGGCTAGACAGTCTAATTTTCGTCCCTTTCGGAATTTCAAAGCAGGTGCAGCATCAACTTCCACTGCACCAAAACAGGAAGGAGCTGTTGCTCGTTACAGACAAGGCTGGAAACCTAACCAGTCCTGGAATAAGGGCAAGCAGGCCAGAAAACCTGCTGCTGCCCCTAAGACAGCATGAACCGAGGGCCCCCGATCCGGGACCGGATCTAGTGGGGGGCAGACTCTCTCTCTTCGCCCAGGCTTGGGCAAGAGATGTCCAGGATCCCTGGGCGCTAGAGATCATATCTCAGGGATACCTTCTAGACTTCAAATTATCTCCCCCACGAGGGAGATTTCATCTGTCAAGGTTGTCAACAAACCAAATAAAGAAAGACGCGTTTCTACGCTGTGTACAAGATCTATTATTAATGGGAGTGATCCATCCGGTTCCGCGGTCGGAACAAGGACAAGGGTTTTACTCAAACCTGTTTGTGGTTCCCAAAAAAGAGGGAACTTTCAGGCCAATCTTGGATTTAAAGATCCTAAACAAATTCCTAAGAGTTCCATCGTTCAAAATGGAAACTATTCGGACAATCTTACCCATGATCCAAAAGGGTCAGTACATGACCACAGTGGATTTAAAGGATGCTTACCTTCACATACCGATTCACAAAGATCATTACCGGTATCTAAGGTTTGCCTTCTTAGACAGGCATTACCAGTTTGTAGCTCTTCCATTCGGATTGGCTACGGCTCCAAGAATCTTCACAAAGGTTCTGGGTGCCCTTCTGGCGGTTCTGAGACCGCGAGGAATTTCGGTAGCTCCGTACCTAGACGACATTCTGATACAAGCTTCAAGCTTTCAAACTGCCGAGTCTCATACAGAGTTAGTTCTGGCATTTCTAAGGTCGCATGGATGGAAAGTGAACGAAAAGAAGAGTTCTCTCTTGCCTCTCACAAGGGTTCCATTCTTGGGGACTCTTATAGATTCCGTAGAAATGGAGATTTATCTGACAGAAGACAGATTAACAAAGCTTCTAAATGCATGCCGTGTCCTTCATTCCATTCAACTCCCGTCAGTAGCTCAATGCATGGAGGTGATCGGCTTAATGGTAGCAGCAATGGACATAGTTCCCTTTGCACGCCTACATCTCAGACCGCTGCAATTGTGCATGCTGAGTCAGTGGAATGGGGATTACTCAGATTTGTCCCCCACTCTGAATCTGGATCAAGAGACCAGAAACTCTCTTCTATGGTGGCTTTCTCGGCCACATCTGTCCAGGGGGATGCCTTTCAGCAGGCCGGACTGGACAATTGTAACAACAGACGCCAGCCTTCTAGGTTGGGGCGCTGTCTGGAATTCTCTGAAGGCTCAGGGACAATGGAGTCAGGAGGAAAGTCTCCTGCCAATAAACATTCTGGAATTGAGAGCAGTTCTCAATGCCCTTCTAGCTTGGCCCCAGTTAAAGACTCGGGGGTTCATCAGGTTTCAGTCGGACAACATCACGACTGTAGCTTACATCAACCATCAGGGAGGGACAAGAAGCTCCCTAGCAATGATAGAAGTATCAAAGATAATTCGCTGGGCAGAGTCTCACTCTTGCCACCTGTCAGCAATCCACATCCCGGGAGTGGAGAACTGGGAGGCGGATTTCTTGAGTCGCCAGACTCTTCATCCGGGGGAGTGGGAACTTCATCCGGAGGTCTTTGCCCAAATACTTCGACGTTGGGGCAAACCAGAGATAGATCTCATGGCGTCTCGCCAGAACGCCAAACTTCCTCGCTACGGATCCAGATCCAGGGATCCGGGAGCGGTTCTGATAGATGCTTTGACAGCACCTTGGAACTTCAGGATGGCTTATGTGTTTCCACCCTTCCCGCTGCTTCCTCGATTGATTGCCAAAATCAAACAGGAGAGAGCATCAGTGATTCTAATAGCGCCTGCATGGCCGCGCAGGACTTGGTATGCAGATCTAGTGGACATGTCATCCTGTCCGCCGTGGTCTCTACCTCTAAGACAGGACCTTCTGATTCAGGGTCCATTCAAACATCAAAGTCTAACTTCTCTGAAGCTGACTGCTTGGAAATTGAACGCTTGATTTTATCAAAACGTGGGTTTTCTGAGTCGGTTATTGATACCCTGATACAGGCTAGGAAGCCTGTTACCAGAAAGATTTACCATAAAATATGGCGTAAATACCTATACTGGTGTGAATCCAAAGATTACTCCTGGAGTAAGGTTAGGATTCCTAGGATATTGTCTTTTCTACAAGAAGGTTTAGAAAAGGGTTTATCGGCTAGCTCATTAAAGGGACAGATCTCAGCTCTGTCCATCTTGTTACACAGGCGTCTGTCAGAAAATTCAGACATCCAGGCCTTTTGTCAGGCTTTAGCTAGGATCAAGCCTGTGTTTTAAAACTGTTGCTCCGCCATGGAGTTTAAACTTAGTTCTTAACGTTTTACAGGGTGTTCCGTTTGAACCCCTTCATTCCATTGATATAAGATTGTTATCTTGGAAAGTTCTATTTTTAATGGCTATTTCCTCGGCTCGAAGAGTCTCTGAGTTATCAGCCCTACATTGTGATTCTCCTTATCTGATCTTTCACTCAGACAAGGTAGTTCTGCGTACTAAACCTGGGTTCTTACCTAAGGTTGTCTCTAACAGGAATATCAATCAAGAGATTGTTATTCCCTCCTTGTGTCCAAATCCTTCTTCAAAGAAGGAACGTCTTCTACACAATCTGGATGTAGTTCGTGCCCTCAAGTTCTACTTGCAGGCAACTAAAGATTTTCGCCAAACTTCTTCCCTGTTTGTCGTTTATTCTGGACAGAGGAGAGGTCAAAAAGCTTCTGCTACCTCTCTCTCTTTTTGGCTTCGTAGCATAATACGTTTAGCCTATGAGACTGCTGGACAGCAGCCTCCTGAAAGAATTACAGCTCACTCCACTAGAGCTGTGGCTTCCACTTGGGCCTTTAAGAATGAGGCCTCTGTTGAACAGATTTGCAAGGCTGCAACTTGGTCTTCGCTTCATACTTTTTCCAAATTTTACAAATTTGACACTTTTGCTCCTTCGGAGGCTATTTTTGGGAGAAAGGTTCTTCAGGTAGTGGTTCCTTCTGTATAATGAGCCTGCCTATCCCTCCCGTCATCCGTGTACTTTTGCTTTGGTATTGGTATCCCAGAAGTAATGATGACCCGTGGACTGATCACACATAACAGAAGAAAACATAATTTATGCTTACCTGATAAATTCCTTTCTTCTGTTGTGTGATCAGTCCACGGCCCGCCCTGTTTTTTTAAGGCAGGTACATATTTTTTAAATTATAATTCAGTCACCACTACACCCTTGGCTTCTCCTTTCTCGTTGGTCTTTGGTCGAATGACTGGAGGTGACGTAGAGGGGAGGAGCTATATAGCAACTCTGCTGGGTGAATCCTCTTGCACTTCCTGTAGGGGAGCAGATAATATCCCAGAAGTAATGATGACCCGTGGACTGATCACACAACAGAAGAAAGGAATTTATCAGGTAAGCATAAATTATGTTTTTGCTATTGTGGCGCGCAGAGCGCTTTGGTTAAAATCTTGGTCAGCGGATGCGTCTTCCAAGAACAAATTGCTTAACATTCCTTTCAAGGGGAAAACGCTGTTTGGCCCTGACTTGAAAGAGATTATCTCTGATATCACTGGGGGCAAGGGCCACGCCCTTCCTCAGGATAGGTCTTTCAAGGCCAAAAATAAACCTAATTTTCGTCCCTTTCGCAGAAACGGACCAGCCCCAAGTGCTACGTCCTCTAAGCAAGAGGGTAATACTTCTCAAGCCAAGCCAGCCTGGAGACCAATGCAAGGCTGGAACAAAGGAAAGCAGGCCAAGAAACCTGCCACTGCTACCAAGACAGCATGAGATGTTGGCCCCCGATCCGGGACCGGATCTGGTGGGGAGCAGACTCTCTCTCTTCGCTCAGGCTTGGGCAAGAGATGTTCTGGATCCTTGGGCGCTAGAAATAGTCTCCCAAGGTTATCTTCTGGAATTCAAGGGGCTTCCCCCAAGGGGGAGGTTCCACAGGTCTCAATTGTCTTCAGACCACATAAAAAAACAGGCATTCTTACATTGTGTAGAAGACCTGTTAAAAATGGGAGTGATTCATCCTGTTCCATTAGGAGAACAAGGGATGGGGTTCTACTCCAATCTGTTCGTAGTTCCCAAAAAAGAGGGAACATTCAGACCAATCTTAGATCTCAAGATCCTAAACAAGTTTCTCAAGGTTCCATCGTTCAAAATGGAAACCATTCGAACTATTCTTCCTTCCATCCAGGAAGGTCAATTCATGACCACGGTGGATTTAAAGGATGCGTATCTACATATTCCTATCCACAAGGAACATCATCGGTTCCTAAGGTTCGCATTCCTGGACAAGCATTACCAGTTTGTGGCACTTCCATTCGGATTAGCCACTGCTCCAAGGATTTTCACAAAGGTACTAGGGTCCCTTCTAGCGGTGCTAAGACCAAGGGGCATTGCAGTAGTACCTTACTTGGACGACATTCTGATTCAAGCGTCGTCCCTTCCTCAAGCAAAGGCTCACACGGACATTGTCCTGGCCTTTCTCAGATCTCACGGGTGGAAAGTGAACGCAGAAAAAAGTTCTCTGTCTCCGTCAACAAGGGTTCCCTTCTTGGGAACAATAATAGACTCCTTAGAAATGAGGATTTTTCTGACAGAGGCCAGAAAATCAAAACTTCTGAACTCTTGTCAAATACTTCATTCTGTTCCTCTTCCTTCCATAGCGCAGTGCATGGAAGTAATAGGTTTGATGGTAGCGGCAATGGACATAGTTCCTTTTGCACGCATTCATCTAAGACCATTACAACTGTGCATGCTCAGTCAGTGGAATGGGGATTATACAGACTTGTCTCAGACGATACAAGTAAATCAGAGGACCAGAGATTCACTCCGTTGGTGGCTGTCCCTGGACAACCTGTCACAGGGGATGAGCTTCCGCAGACCAGAGTGGGTCATTGTCACGACCGACGCCAGTCTGGTGGGCTGGGGCGCGGTCTGGGGACCCCTGAAAGCTCAGGGTCTTTGGTCTCGGGAAGAATCTCTTCTACCGATAAATATTCTGGAACTGAGAGCGATACTCAATGCTCTCAAGGCTTGGCCTCAGCTAGCAAAGGCCAAGTTCATACGGTTTCAATCAGACAACATGACGACTGTTGCGTACATCAACCATCAGGGGGGAACAAGGAGTTCCCTGGCGATGGAAGAAGTGACCAAAATCATTCAATGGGCGGAGACTCACTCCTGCCACTTGTCTGCAATCCACATCCCAGGAGTGGAAAATTGGGAAGCGGATTTTCTGAGTCGTCAGACATTTCATCCGGGGGAGTGGGAACTCCATCCGGAAATCTTTGCCCAAATCACTCAATTGTGGGGCATTCCAGACATGGATCTGATGGCCTCTCGTCAGAACTTCAAGGTTCCTTGCTACGGGTCCAGATCCAGGGATCCCAAGGCGACTCTAGTAGATGCACTAGTAGCACCTTGGACCTTCAAACTAGCTTATGTATTCCCGCCGTTTCCTCTCATCCCCAGGCTGGTAGCCAGGATCAATCAGGAGAGAGCATCGGTGATCTTGATAGCTCCTGCGTGGCCACGCAGGACTTGGTATGCAGACCTGGTGAATATGTCATCGGCTCCACCATGGAAGCTACCTTTGAGACGAGACCTTCTTGTTCAGGGTCCATTCGAACATCCGAACCTGGTCTCACTCCAACTGACTGCTTGGAGATTGAACGCTTGATCTTATCAAAGCGAGGGTTCTCAGATTCTGTCATTGATACTCTTGTTCAGGCCAGAAAGCCTGTAACTAGAAAAATTTACCACAAAATATGGAAAAAATATATCTGTTGGTGTGAATCTAAAGGATTCCCTTGGGACAAGGTAAAAATTCCTAAGATTCTATCCTTCCTTCAAGAAGGTTTGGAGAAAGGATTATCTGCTAGTTCCTTGAAGGGACAGATTTCTGCCTTGTCTGTGTTACTTCACAAAAAGCTGGCAGCTGTGCCAGATGTTCAAGCCTTTGTTCAGGCTCTGGTTAGAATCAAGCCTGTTTACAAACCTTTGACTCCTCCTTGGAGTCTCAATTTAGTTCTTTCAGTTCTTCAGGGGGTTCCGTTTGAACCCTTACATTCCGTTGATATTAAGTTATTATCTTGGAAAGTTTTGTTTTTGGTTGCAATTTCTTCTGCTAGAAGAGTTTCAGAATTATCTGCTCTGCAGTGTTCTCCTCCTTATCTGGTGTTCCATGCAGATAAGGTGGTTTTACGTACTAAACCTGGTTTTCTTCCGAAAGTTGTTTCTAACAAAAACATTAACCAGGAGATAGTCGTGCCTTCTTTGTGTCCGAATCCAGTTTCAAAGAAGGAACGTCTGTTGCACAATTTGGATGTTGTTCGTGCTCTAAAATTCTATTTAGATGCTACAAAGGATTTTAGACAAACATCTTCCTTGTTTGTTGTTTATTCTGGTAAAAGGAGAGGTCAAAAAGCAACTTCTACCTCTCTCTCTTTTTGGATTAAAAGCATCATCAGATTGGCTTATGAGACTGCCGGACGGCAGCCTCCTGACAGAATCACAGCTCATTCCACTAGGGCTGTGGCTTCCACATGGGCCTTCAAGAACGAGGCTTCTGTTGATCAGATATGTAAGGCAGCGACTTGGTCTTCACTGCACACTTTTACTAAATTTTACAAGTTTGATACTTTTGCTTCTTCTGAGGCTATTTTTGGGAGAAAGGTTTTGCAAGCCGTGGTGCCTTCCATCTAGGTGACCTGATTTGCTCCCTCCCTTCATCCGTGTCCTAAAGCTTTGGTATTGGTTCCCACAAGTAAGGATGACGCCGTGGACCGGACACACCTATGTTGGAGAAAACAGAATTTATGTTTACCTGATTACTTTCTCCAACGGTGTGTCCGGTCCACGGCCCGCCCTGGTTTTTTAATCAGGTCTGATAAAGAAAATAAATTAACTACAGTCACCACGGTATCATATGGTTTCTCCTATGCAAATATTCCTCCTTTACGTCGGTCGAATGACTGGGGAAGGCGGAGCCTAGGAGGGATCATGTGACCAGCTTTGCTGGGCTCTTTGCCATTTCCTGTTGGGGAAGAGAATATCCCACAAGTAAGGATGACGCCGTGGACCGGACACACCGTTGGAGAAAGTAATTTATCAGGTAAACATAAATTCTGTTTTTTTTAACAAATGCAGGGGAACAGTGAGCATCTTCACCACTAGACACTAGGGATTATTATTTTGACTTAAAGACTCCTATCACACCACCCCCCTTACTTGATTGTGGTTTGTTAGGCCCCTCTTTTGAATGATAGTTCATATGGCCACATATGATCACTTGCAGCACCTAGCATTATGGAGGGGTTTTATGAGATGTATAGGTCTATGCTACTTCCCCCATGTACAACTATGTTGCAGAACACTGGTCTCATGCCAATTCATAGGTTGTTATAAAAACGGAGTTTGCCTTTCTAATGTATTTCCAGTATGGATGCTGGGAATTTACCCCTAATGACGGCATATACCTAATGTGACGGTGAACTGCTCTCTTTTAGATGTTTAAAGTGATTTGTAAACTTAATCGTTCTGAGAGTAATCAGTGTAACTATGATCAAAATCTAACCCCACTTTCATTCATCATTACTTAGTTGGCTTCTAAATAAGTGTTTTCTCCAACATTGGTGTGTCCGGTCCACGGCGTCATCCTTACTTGTGGGAAATATCTCTTCCCCAACAGGAAATGGCAAAGAGTCCCAGCAAAGCTGGCCATATAGTCCCTCCTAGGCTCCGCCCACCCCAGTCATTCTCTTTGCCGTTGCACAGGCAACATCTCCACAGAGATGGTTAAGAGTATGTGGTGTTTAAAT
>NW_026512549.1:0-42747 GCF_027579735.1 Bombina bombina | reverse complement strand
TTTTTGGATTATACTCCAGTCACCACTACACCCTTGGGCTTCTCCTTTCTCGTTGGTCCTTTGGTCGAATGACTGAGGTGACGTAGAGGGGAGGAGCTATATAGCAGCTCTGCTGGGTGAATCCTCTTGCACTTCCTGTAGGGGAGGAGATAATATCCCAGAAGTAATGATGACCCGTGGACTGACCACACTTCAGGAGAAATGAATTTATCAGGTAAGCATAAATTTTGTTTTCTATAATTGCAGTGAGTAACAAAACACTAAGTTAATGTTTTTATACTTATAATAGCAAAAAAGGTGGTGATGTGCAGTTGTACAATATACTGAACCAAAATAGAGAGGGAGAGGCCTCTCTAAAGACTGCACATATAGCACTCTGAGCCTGGACTCATAGTGGAGAGATTGGGAATGTTAAAATATAACCTTTATTTTGTACATTAAAATTGAGCACTCAATTAAAAACAACCTAGAGTAGTAGGCCTATTCCTTAATCCTCAGTAAGCCTTTGATATATCTTAAGTGCTTAGAAGGAAATTGTGTAGGCGGGAAGTTATATGTGAGACCACTTTTTCAGTAAATTTCCAGGTGATAAAGGGTTAATATTCTTATCAGATACACATATATATAGGTATCTTAGCAGGCTAATGCCCTGTCCTTGGATATTGGAGTTAGGTTCAATGCTAGTGGCACTCAGTGAACTCAGAAATAAAAATAGAAATTGTTTGAATACTTCACTTTATTAATATATGCAACTTCACTTTGTGTTATACTTGGGTATAGGATGATGAGATTTTCAGAATATTCAGATTACACGTAACAGTTTGTGAATCTGTTTATGCTGGTTGTATCTTTGAAATTCAAATGAATGATATAAATCTGCTTAAGTCAAGTAGTTTCCACTATACATTTATTTATCATCAGAATATTTTTTAAAACCTCTATGTAGTCCAGTTGATTTATTTGCATATAAATGTTAACAAAGTAGTATGATGGTAATTTTTTTCTATTTAATAGCTTTTTCTCCAACATAGGTGTGTCCGGTCCACGGCGTCATCCTTACTTGTGGGATATTCTCTTCCCCAACAGGAAATGGCAAAGAGCCCAGCAAAGCTGGTCACATGATCCCTCCTAGGCTCCGCCTACCCCAGTCATTCTCTTTGCCGTTGTACAGGCAACATCTCCACGGAGATGGCTTAGAGTTTTTTAGTGTTTAACTGTAGTTTTTTCATTATTCAATCAAGAGTTTGTTATTTTCAAATAGTGCTGGTACGTACTATTTACTCAGAAACAGAAAAGAGATGAAGAATTCTGTTTGTATGAGGAAAATGATTTTAGGCAACCGTAACTAAAATCCATGGCTGTTCCACACAGGACTGTTGAGAGCAATTAACTTCAGTTGGGGGAACAGTTTGGCAGTCCCTTGCTGCTTGAGGTATGACACATTCTAACAAGACGATGTAATGCTGGAAGCTGTCATTTTCCCTATGGGATCCGGTAAGCCATGTTTATTACGATTGTAATAAGGGCTTCACAAGGGGCTTATTTAACTGTAGACTTTTTCTGGCTAAATCGATTGATTATTAACACATATTTAGCCTTGAGGAATCATTTTATCTGGGTATTTTGATATAATAATATCGGCAGGCACTGTTTAGACACCTTATTCTTTAGGGGCTTTCCCAAAGCATAGGCAGAGTCTCATTTTCGCGCCGGTGTTGCGCACTTGTTTTTGAGAGGCATGGCATGCAGTCGCATGTGAGAGGAGCTCTGATACTTATAAAAGACTTCTGAAGGCGTCATTGGTATCGTATTCCCCCTTTGGGTTTGGTTGGGTCTCAGCAAAGCAGATACCAGGGACTGTAAAGGGGTTTAAAGCTTAAAACGGCTCCGGTTCCGTTATTTTAAGGGTTAAAGCTTCCAAAATTGGTGTGCAATATTTTCAAGGCTTTAAGACGCTGTGGTGAAAATTTGGTGAATTTTGAACAATTCCTTCATGTTTTTTCGCAATTGCAGTAATAAAGTGTGTTCAGTTTAAAATTTAAAGTGACAGTAACGGTTTTATTTTAAAACGTTTTTTGTACTTTCTGATCAAGTTTATGCCTGTTTAACATGTCTGAACTACCAGATAGACTGTGTTCTGAATGTGGGGAAGCCAGAATTCCTATTCATTTAAATAAATGTGATTTATGTGATAATGACAATGATGCCCAAGATGATTCCTCAAGTGAGGGGAGTAAGCATGGTACTGCATCATTCCCTCCTTCGTCTACACGAGTCTTGCCCACTCAGGAGGCCCCTAGTACATCTAGCGCGCCAATACTCCTTACTATGCAACAATTAACGGCTGTAATGGATAATTCTGTCAAAAACATTTTAGCCAAAATTAACCCTTGTCAGCGTAAGCGTGGCTGCTCTGTTTTAGTTACTGAAGAGCATGACGACGCTGATATTAATATCTCTGAAGGGCCCCTAACCCAATCTGAGGGGGCCAGGGAGGTTTTGTCTGAGGGAGAAATTACTGATTTAGGGAACATTTCTCAGCAGGCTGAATCTGATGTGATTACATTTAAATTTAAATTGGAACATCTCCGCATTTTGCTTAAGGAGGTATTATCCACTCTGGATGATTGTGAAAATTTAGTCATCCCAGAGAAACTATGTAAAATGGACAAGTTCCTAGAGGTGCCGGGGCTCCCAGAAGCTTTTCCTATACCCAAGCGGGTGGCGGACATTGTTAATAAAGAATGGGAAAGGCCCGGTATTCCTTTCGTCCCTCCCCCCATATTTAAAAAATTGTTTCCTCTGGTCGACCCCAGAAAGGACTTATGGCAGTCAGTCCCCAAGGTCGAGGGAGCGGTTTCTACTTTAAACAAACGCACCACTATTCCCATAGAGGATAGTTGTGCTTTCAAAGATCCTATGGATAAAAAATTAGAAGGTTTGCTTAAAAAGATGTTTGTTCAGCAGGGTTACCTTCTACAACCCATTTCATGCATTGTCCCTGTCACTACTGCCGCATATTTCTGGTTTGATGAACTGCTTAAGGTGCTCGATAGTGACTCTCCTCCTTATGAGGAGATTATGGACAGAATCAATGCTCTCAAATTGGCTAATTCTTTCACTCTAGACGCCTCTTTGCAATTGGCTAAGTTAGCGGCTAAGAACTCTGGGTTTGCTATTGTGGCGCGCAGAGCGCTTTGGTTGAAATCTTGGTCGGCTGATGCGTCTTCCAAGAACAAGCTACTAAACATTCCTTTCAAGGGGAAAACGCTGTTTGGTCCTGACTTGAAAGAGATTATCTCTGATATCACTGGGGGTAAGGGCCACGCCCTTCCTCAGGATCGGCCCTTCAAGGCAAAAAATAGACCTAATTTTCGTCCCTTTCGTAAAAACGGACCAGCCCAAGGTGCTACGTCCTCTAAGCAAGAGGGTAATACTTCTCAGGCCAAGCCAGCTTGGAGACCAATGCAAGGCTGGAACAAGGGAAAGCAGGCCAAGAAACCTGCCACTGCTACCAAGACAGCATGAAATATTGGCCCCCGATCCGGGACCGGATCTGGTGGGGGGCAGACTCTCTCTCTTCGCTCAGGCTTGGGCAAGAGATGTTCTGGATCCTTGGGCGCTAGAAATAGTCTCCCAGGGTTATCTTCTGGAATTCAAGGGACTTCCCCCAAGGGGGAGGTTCCACAGGTCGCAGTTGTCTTCAGACCACATAAAAAGACAGGCGTTCTTACATTGTGTAGAAGACCTGTTAAAAATGGGAGTGATTCATCCTGTTCCATTAAGAGAACAAGGGATGGGGTTCTACTCCAATCTGTTCATAGTTCCCAAAAAAGAGGGAACGTTCAGACCAATCCTAGATCTCAAGATCTTAAACAAATTTCTCAAGGTCCCATCGTTCAAGATGGAAACCATTCGAACTATCCTTCCTTCCATCCAGGACGGTCAATTCATGACCACGGTGGATTTAAAGGATGCGTATCTACATATTCCTATCCACAAGGAACATCATCGGTTCCTAAGGTTTGCATTCCTGGACAAACATTACCAGTTCGTGGCGCTTCCTTTCGGATTAGCCACTGCTCCAAGGATTTTCACAAAGGTACTAGGGTCCCTTCTAGCGGTGCTAAGACCAAGGGGCATTGCAGTAGTACCTTACCTGGACGACATTCTGATTCAAGCGTCGTCCCTTCCTCAAGCAAAGGCTCACACGGACATTGTCCTGGCCTTTCTCAGATCTCACGGCTGGAAAGTGAACGTGGAAAAGAGTTCTCTATCCCCGTCAACAAGGGTTCCCTTCTTGGGAACAATTATAGACTCCTTAGAAATGAGGATCTTTCTAACAGAGGCCAGAAAAGCAAAGCTTCTGGACTCTTGTCGGATACTTCATTCCGTTCCTCTTCCTTCCATAGCTCAGTGCATGGAAGTGATCGGGTTGATGGTGGCGGCGATGGACATAGTTCCTTTTGCGCGCATTCATCTAAGACCATTACAACTGTGCATGCTCAGTCAGTGGAATGGGGACTATACAGACTTGTCTCCGAAGATACAAGTAAATCAGAGAACCAGAGACTCACTCCGTTGGTGGCTGTCCCTGGACAATCTGTCTCAAGGGATGATGTTCCACAGACCAGAGTGGGTCATTGTCACGACCGACGCCAGTCTGATAGGCTGGGGCGCGGTCTGGGGATCCCTGAAAGCTCAGGGTCTTTGGTCTCGGGAAGAATCTCTTCTACCGATAAATATTCTGGAACTGAGAGCGATATTCAATGCTCTCCAGGCCTGGCCCCAGCTTGCGAGGACCAGGTTCATACGGTTTCAATCAGACAACATGACGACTGTTGCGTACATCAACCATCAGGGGGGAACAAGGAGTTCCCTAGCGATGGAAGAAGTAACCAAAATTATTCTTTGGGCGGAGTCTCACTCCTGCCACCTGTCTGCTATCCACATCCCAGGAGTGGAAAATTGGGAAGCGGATTTTCTGAGTCGGCAGACATTGCATCCGGGGGAGTGGGAACTCCATCCGGAAATCTTTGCCCAAGTCACTCACCTGTGGGGCATTCCAGACATGGATCTGATGGCCTCTCGTCAGAACTTCAAAGTTCCTTGCTACGGGGCCAGATCCAGGGATCCCAAGGCGGCTCTAGTGGATGCACTAGTAGCACCTTGGACCTTCAAACTAGCTTATGTGTTCCCGCCATTTCCTCTCATCCCCAGGCTGATAGCCAGGATCAAGCAGGAGAGGGCGTCGGTGATCTTGATAGCTCCTGCGTGGCCACGCAGGACTTGGTATGCAGATCTGGTGAATATGTCATCGGCTCCACCTTGGAAGCTACCTTTGAGACGAGACCTTCTTGTTCAGGGTCCGTTCGAACATCCGAATCTGGTTTCACTCCAGCTGACTGCTTGGAGATTGAACGCTTGATTTTATCGAAGCGAGGATTCTCAGATTCTGTTATCGATACTCTTGTTCAGGCCAGAAAGCCTGTGACTAGAAAGATTTACCATTAAATTTGGAAAAAATATATCTGTTGGTGTGAATCTAAAGGATTCCCTTGGGACAAGGTTAAGATTCCTAGGATTCTATCCTTCCTTCAAGAAGGATTGGAAAAAGGATTATCTGCAAGTTCCCTGAAGGGACAGATTTCTGCCTTGTCGGTATTACTTCACAAAAAGCTGGCAGCTGTGCCAGATGTTCAAGCCTTTGTTCAGGCTCTGGTTAGAATCAAGCCTGTTTACAAACCTTTGACTCCTCCTTGGAGTCTCAATTTAGTTCTTTCAGTTCTTCAGGGGGTTCCGTTTGAACCCTTACATTCCGTTGATATTAAGTTATTATCTTGGAAAGTTTTGTTTTTAGTTGCGATTTCTTCTGCTAGAAGAGTCTCAGAATTATCTGCTCTGCAGTGTTCTCCTCCTTATCTGGTGTTCCATGCAGATAAGGTGGTTTTACGTACTAAACCTGGTTTTCTTCCAAAAGTTGTTTCTAACAAAAACATTAACCAGGAGATTATCGTACCTTCTCTGTGTCCAAAACCAGTTTCAAAGAAGGAACGTTTGTTGCACAATTTGGATGTTGTTCGCGCTCTAAAATTCTATTTAGATGCTACAAAGGATTTTAGACAAACATCTTCCTTGTTTGTTGTTTATTCAGGTAAAAGGAGAGGTCAAAAAGCAACTTCTACCTCTCTCTCTTTTTGGATTAAAAGCATCATCAGATTGGCTTACGAGACTGCCGGACGGCAGCCTCCCGAAAGAATCACAGCTCATTCCACTAGGGCTGTGGCTTCCACATGGGCCTTCAAGAACGAGGCTTCTGTTGATCAGATATGTAGGGCAGCGACTTGGTCTTCACTACACACTTTTACCAAATTTTACAAGTTTGATACTTTTGCTTCTTCTGAGGCTATTTTTGGGAGAAAGGTTTTGCAAGCCGTGGTGCCTTCCATTTAGGTGACCTGATTTGCTCCCTCCCTTCATCCGTGTCCTAAAGCTTTGGTATTGGTTCCCACAAGTAAGGATGACGCCGTGGACCGGACACACCTATGTTGGAGAAAACAGAATTTATGTTTACCTGATAAATTTCTTTCTCCAACGGTGTGTCCGGTCCACGGCCCGCCCTGGTTTTTTTTTAATCAGGTCTGATATTTTATTTTCTTTAACTACAGTCACCACGGTACCATATGGTTTCTCCTATGCAAATATTCCTCCTTAACGTCGGTCGAATGACTGGGGTAGGCGGAGCCTAGGAGGGATCATGTGACCAGCTTTGCTGGGCTCTTTGCCATTTCCTGTTGGGGAAGAGAATATCCCACAAGTAAGGATGACGCCGTGGACCGGACACACCGTTGGAGAAAGAAATTTATCAGGTAAACATAAATTCTGTTTTTGCGTCTAGGATACCATAGATCCTGTACCTAGACTGAATATAGTAGCATTATTGTTTGATGTCATAAATGTAGCAGTAAGGTTGTTACCATATTATCTAAGCACCACACTCTCATGGGGAATACCTGTTGGATGAAGTTATTTAAAAAAGGATATATGTACTCCTTCTATTAAATCCAATACTTGTGATATTAGTGTGCACTTATAAGTAGCTAGGTGTAATAGATTTCTTGCGCTTAATGACTCAGCCAGTATAAATGTGCTATGTATTTGTAGCTATTAAGATAATACAATCTTCTTCACAAATGTTACATATATATTAATGTCATATTGTTTCTTCATATAGAGGTGACAGTAATAATTGTGTTTTTGGATTACACAAATAAGTAACTAACTTTCCTTATTAGTATGTATCCGCTCTATTATACAGCTGTAGCGGTATTACAATCTTCTTGCCCCTCTTACTGCAATGTTATGCATATACTTTGTTCACTCTTATAGTTGTTCGGTATCTCATGTGTGTGTCACGCTAAAATTACTACATCGTGATTTGTGTGAAATACTCTAGTACAGGATACTTATTTTCTAGAGTTAATTTATCAAAAGCAAACAAATAGATTCGCTATAGTTAGTTACCTAGGTTTAGTTTTGGCATACATGCACCATTAACTATAGTTGTTTGATTTTAGTTGATACACTATTGTAATAATAGCCAGAGAGGTTGAGTTATCTAATGTAGCAACAAACGCTAGAGAGTTAACCGTTAAAATGGTTTCTCTGATTGTGAGTACAACTGAGCATAAAATTTTTCCCCCCCAGTGCGGTATCCTAAAGTTAACTCCTTGCGGGTAGCCTATTGCAAGTAACCCTTTGCTAAATCATATTTCTCTTGTTAAGTGTAGTCAGTCCACGGGTCATCCATTACTTATGGGATTATATCTCCTCCCCAACAGGAAGTTGCAAGAGGATCACCCAAGCAGAGCTGCTATATAGCTCCTCCCCTCACATGTCATATCCAGTCATTCTCTTGCAACTCAACATAGTGCGTTGTGTGAGGTCTGTGGTGTTTTTTAAACTTAGTTTATGTCTTCAATCAAAAGTTTGTTATTTTAAATGGCACCGGAGTGTGCTGTTTGTTCTCAGGCAGTATTAGAAGAAGAATCTGCCTGCGTTTTCTATGATCTTAGCGGAAGTAACTAAGATCCACTGGCTGTTTCTCGCACATTCTGAGTGAGGTAACTTCAGAAAGGGGAATAGCATGCGGGGCCCCCCTGCAAACGAGGTATGTGCAGTAAATTATTTTCTATGGAATGGAATTGACTAGAAAATACTGCTGTTACCAATGTAATGTAAGTACAGCCTGGAATACAGTAGTAGCGACTGGTATTAGGCTGATGAGTGTATGTGCACTGAAGTATTTTTCTAGGGAATGGAATTTGTCTAAGAAAATACTGTTAATGCTGAAGTAATGTTTGAGCCTTAACTGCAGTGAAAGCGACTGGTAGCAGGCTTATTAATAACACTTCATAATTTTTTAAATGATTCAAAACGTTTACTGGCATGTTAATCGTTTTTTGTGAGGTACTTGGTGATAAAACTTATTGGGGCATGATTTTTCCACATGGCTAACGTTTATTTCTGCATAAAAACAGTTAACTGACACTTCCCACTGTTGTAATATGAGTGGGAGGAGTCTATTTTAGCGCTTTTGTGGCGCAGTAAAAATTCCGTCACAGTCTTCCTACTTCATCCTCCATGATCCAGGACGTCCCTAGAGAACTCAGGGGTCTTCAAAAATTCATTTTGAGGGAGGTAATCAGTCACAGCAGACCTGTGACAGTGTGTTTGACTGTGATAAAAACGTTATTTGTTAATTTGATATCCGTTTTTGGGTATTAAGGGGTTAATCATCCATTTGCTGGTGGGTGCAATCCTTTGCTAACTTAATACATTTACTGTAAATTTTTTGTTGCTATAACTAATTTGGTTCATTGTTATTTCAACTGTGACAGCCTTTTGGACTTCTTAAAGGCGCAGTAGCGTTTTTTATATTGCTTGTAAATTTATTTGAAAGATTTTCCAAGCTTGTTAGTCTCATTGCTAGTCTGTTTAAACATGTCTGACACAGATGAATCTTTTTGTTCACTATGTTTGAAGGCCACTGTGGAACCCCATAGAAATTTGTGTACTCAATGCATTGATGTCACTTTAAATAAAAGTCAATCTTTACATTTAAAGAAATTATCACCAGACAACGAGGGGGAAGTTATGCCGACTAACTCTCCTCACGTGTCAGTACCTTCGCCTCCCGCTCAGGAGGTGCGTGATATTGTGGCGCCAAGTACATCAGAGAGCCCATACAAATCACTTTGCAAGACATGGCTACTGTTATGACTGAAGTATTATCTAAATTGCCAGAATTAAGAGGCAAGCGCGATTGCTTGGGGTTAAGGACAGAGCGCGCTGATAGGGGAGCCATGTCTGATATTGCGTCACAA
Source organism: Bombina bombina (assembly GCF_027579735.1). Taxonomy (NCBI): domain Eukaryota; kingdom Metazoa; phylum Chordata; class Amphibia; order Anura; family Bombinatoridae; genus Bombina; species Bombina bombina. Next base: position 33,361 of record NW_026512549.1, on the reverse strand, counting down.
TTTGCAGAAAATTAGGACGGAGAGCTTCATTCTGTGGGTGACGGATCTGATCCAGGGAGACTGGATTCAGAGATTTCTAATTTTAAATTTAAGCTTGAAAACCTCCGCGTACTGCTAGGGGAGGTATTAGTGGCTCTGAATGATTGTAACACGGTTGCAATTACAGAGAAATTATGTAGGCTGGATAGATACTATGCAGTACCGGTGAGTACTGACGTCTTTCCTATACCTAAGAGGCTTACAGAGATTATTAGCAAGGAGTGGGATAGGCCCGGTGTGCCCTTTCCCCCCCCTCCTATATTTAAGAAAATGTTTCCAATAGATGCCACCACACGGGACTTATGGCAGACGGTCCCTAAGGTGGAGGGAGCAGTTTCTACTTTAGCAAAGCGTACCACTATCCCGGTGGAGGATAGTTGTGCTTTTTCAGATCCAATGGATAAAAAATTAGGTTACCTTAAGAAAATTTTTGTTCAACAGGGTTTTATCTTACAGCCCCTTGCATGCATTGCGCCTGTCACTGCTGCTGCGGCATTCTGGTTTGAGTCTCTGGAAGAGGCAATTCGCACAGCTCCATTGGATGAGATTATGAACAAGCTTAAAGCACTTAAGCTAGCCAACGCATTTGTTTCTGATGCTGTTGTACATTTAACCAAATTAACGGCTAAGAACTCTGGTTTCGCCATTCAAGCGCGCAGAGCGCTATGGCTTAAATCATGGTCAGCTGACGTGACTTCTAAATCTAAATTGCTTAACATTCCTTTCAAAGGGCAGACCTTATTCGGGCCCGGCTTGAAAGAAATTATTGCTGACATTACTGGAGGTAAGGGTCATACTCTTCCTCAGGACAAGGCCAAATCAAAGGCCAAACAGTCTAATTTTCGTGCCTTTCGTAACTTCTAGGCAGGAGCAGCATCAACTTCCTCCGCTCCAAAACAGGAAGGAACTGTTGCTCGTTACAGACAGGGCTGGAAAACTAACCAGTCCTGGAACAAGGGCAAGCAGGCCAGGAAACCTGCTTCTGCCCCTAAGGCAGCATAAAGTGAGGGCCCCCTATCCAGAACCGGATCTAGTGGGGGGCAGACTATCTCTCTTTGCCCAGGCTTGGGCAAGAGATGTCCAGGATCCCTGGGCGTTGGAGATCATATCTCAGGGATACCTTCTGGACTTCAAAGCTTCTCCTCCACGAGGGTGATTTCATTTTTCAAGGTTATCAGCAAACCAAATAAAGAAAGAGGCGTTTCTACGCTGTGTTCAAGACCTCTTATTAATGGGGGTGATCCACCCAGTTCCGCGGACGGAACAAGGGCAAGGATTTTACTCAAATCTGTTTGTGGTTCCCAAGAAAGAGGGAACCTTCAGACCAATTTTGGACCTAAAGATCTTAAACAAATTCCTAAGAGTTCCATCATTCAAAATGGAAACTATTTGAACCATCCTACCCATCCTACCCATGATCCAAGAGGGTCAATACATGACCACTGTGGACCTAAAGGATGCCTACCTTCACATACCGATTCACAAAGATTTGCCTTCCTAGACAGGCATTACCAGTTTGTAGCTCTGCCTTTCGGGTTAGCTACGGCCCCGAGAATCTTTACAAAGGTTCTGGGCTCTCTTCTGGCGGTACTCAGACCGCGAGGCATAGCGGTGGCTCCGTATCTAGACGACATTCTGATGCAAGCGTCAAGTTTTCAGCTTGCCAGGTCTCACACAGAGATAGTTCTGGCGTTTCTGAGGTCGCATGGGTGGAAGGTGAACGTGGAAAAGAGTTCTCTATTACCACTCACCAGGGTTCCCTTCCTAGGGACTCTTATAGATTCTATAGAGATGAAAATTTACCTGACGGAGTCCAGGTTATTAAAGCTTCAAAATTCTTGCCGTGCCCTTCATTCCATTCCACACCCGTCAGTAGCTCAGTGCATGGAAGTAATCGGCTTAATGGTAGCCGCAATGGACATAATACCGTTTGCGCGCCTGCATCTCAGACCACTGCAATTGTGCATGCTCTGTCAGTGGGATGGGGATTACTCAGATTTGTCCCCTCTACTAAATCTGGATCAAGAGACCAGAGATTCTCTTCTATGGTGGCTTTCTCGGTCCCATCTGTCCAAAGGGATAACCTTTCGCAGGCCAGATTGGACGATTGTAACAACAGATGCCAGCCTTCTAGGTTGGGGCGCAGTCTGGAATTCCCTGAAGGCTCAGGGATCATGGACTCAGGAGGAGAAACTCCTCCCAATAAATATTCTGGAGTTAAGAGCGATATTCAAAGCTTTTCTAGCTTGGCCTCAGTTAGCAACTCTGAGGTTCATCAGATTTCAGTCGGACAACATCACGACTGTGGCTTACATCAACCATCAAGGGGGAACCAGGAGTTCCCTAGCGATGTTGGAAGTTTCAAAGATAATTCGCTGGGCAAAGTCTCACTCTTGCCACCTGTCAGCGATCTACATCCCAGGCGTGGAGAACTGGGAGGCGGATTTTCTAAGTCGTCAGACTTTTCATCCAGGGGAGTGGGAACTCCATCCGGAGGTGTTTGCTCAACTGGTCCATCGTTGGGGCAAACCAGAACTGGATCTCATGGCGTCTCGCCAGAACGCCAAGCTTCCTTGTTACGGATCCAGGTCCAGGGACCCGGGAGCAACGCTGATAGATGCTCTAGCAGCTCCTTGGTTCTTCAACCTGGCCTATGTGTTTCCACCGTTTCCTCTGCTCCCTCGACTGATTGCCAAAATCAAACAGGAGAGAGCATCAGTGATTCTGATAGCGCCTGCGTGGCCACGCAGGACCTGGTATGCAGACCTAGTGGACACGTCATCTCTTCCACCATGGGCTCTGCCTCTGAGGCAGGACCTTCTAATACAAGGTCCTTTAAATCATCCAAATCTACTTTCTCTGAGACTGACTGCATGGAGATTGAACGCTTGATTCTATCAAGGCGTGGCTTCTCCGAGTCAGTCATTGATACCTTAATACAGGCTCGGAAGCCTGTCACCAGGAAAATCTACCATAAGATATGGCGTAAATATCTTTATTGGTGTGAATCCAAGAGTTACTCATGGAGTAAGGTTAGGATTCCTAGGATATTGTCCTTTCTCCAAGAGGGTTTGGACAAAGGCTTATCAGCTAGTTCTTTAAAAGGACAGATCTCTGCTCTGTCTATTCTTTTGCACAAGCGTCTGGCAGAAGTTCCAGACGTCCAGGCATTTTGTCAGGCTTTGGTTAGGATTAAGCCTGTGTTTAAAACTGTTGCTCCCCCGTGGAGATTAAACTTGGTTCTTAAAGTTCTTCAAGGAGTTCCGTTTGAACCCCTTCATTCCATTGATATTAAACTTTTATCTTGGAAAGTTCTGTTTTTGATGGCTATTTCCTCGGCTTGATGAGTCTCTGAGTTATCTGCCTTACATTGTGATTCTCCTTATCTGATTTTTCATTCAGACAAGGTAGTTCTGCGTACCAAACCTGGGTTTTTACCTAAGGTGGTTTCTAACAGGAATATCAATCAAGAGATTGTTGTTCCATCATTGTGTCCTAATCCTTCTTCAAAGAAGGAACGTCTTTTGCATAATCTGGACGTAGTCCGTGCCTTGAAGTTTTACTTACAGGCTACTAAAGATTTTCGTCAAACATCTGCCCTGTTTGTCGTTTACTCTGGACAGAGGAGAGGTCAAAAAGCTTCGGCAACCTCTCTCTCCTTTTGGCTTCGGAGCATAATACGCTTAGCCTATGAGACTGCTGGACAGCAGCCCCCTGAAAGGATTACAGCTCATTCTACTAGAGCTGTGGCTTCCACCTGGGCCTTTAAAAATGAGGCCTCTGTTGAACAGATTTGCAAGGCTGCGACTTGGTCTTCGCTTCACACCTTTTCAAAATTTTACAAATTTTACACTTTTGCTTCTTCGGAGGCTGTTTTTGGGAGAAAGGTTCTACAGGCAGTGGTTCCTTCCGTTTAAGTTCCTGCCTTGTCCCTCCCATCATCCGTGTACTTTAGCTTTGGTATTGGTATCCCACAAGTAATGGATGATCCGTGGACTGGATACACTTAACAAGAGAAAACATAATTTATGCTTACCTGATAAATTTATTTCTCTTGTAGTGTATCCAGTCCACGGCCCGCCCTGTCCTTTTAAGGCATGTCTAAATTTTAATTAAACTACAGTCACCACTGCACCCTATGGTTTCTCCTTTCTCGTCTTGTTTCGGCCGAATGACTGGATATGGCAGTGAGGGGAGGAGCTATATAGCAGCTCTGCTGTGGGTGATCCTCTTGCAACTTCCTGTTGGGAAGGAGAATATCCCACAAGTAATGGATGATCCGTGGACTGGATACACTACAAGAGAAATAAATTTATCAGGTAAGCATAAATTATGTTTTTAGCTACTTTGGACAACTCTGATTCGCCTGTCGTTGTCAACCCTAAAAAAAAAAAAGCAAATTGAATAGATATTTTGATGTCCCTTCTCCTTGGGAGGTATTTCCAGTGCCACACCGTGCCATGGAGATTATCACCTGGGAATGGGAGAGGCCAGGAATTCCCTTTTCTCCCTCCCCCATTTTTAGGAAGATGTTTCCGGTAGCGGACTTCTTCAAGGAGTCGTGGCAATCGGTTCCTAAGATGGAAGGGGCTATTTCCACTTTGGCTAAGAGGACTACTATCCCTATGGAAGATAGTTGTTCGTTTAAAGATCCTTTGGATAAAAAGCTGGAGGCCTTTTGAAAGAAGATTTATGTTCATCAGGGGTTGCAGTGGCAACCGGCAGTGTGCATTGCTACAGTAACCAGTGCGGCTGCTTATGGGTTTGACGCTTTGTTCCGAGTCCTTACAAGCTGAAACTCCCTTGAAGGAGATTCAGGATAGGATTACAGCTCTCAAGTTAGCCAACTCCTTTATAACTCACACTTGCTTGCAAGTTATTAAGTTGGGAGCTAAAATTTCTGGTTTTGCTATTTTAGCGCGTAGGGCACTATGGCTTAAGTCTTGGTCTGCGGACGTTTTTTAAGTCTAAACTTTTGGCTATACCCTTCAAGGGTAAGACCTTGTTTGGGCCAGCCTTGTCCGAGATTTTCTCGGATATCACAGGTGGTAAAGGATGCTTTCTGCCTTAAGACAAAAAGATCAAATCAAAGGGACATCAGAATAATTTTCGTTCCTTTCGTAACTTCAGAGGTAAGTCTTCCCCTGCATCTGCCAAGCAGGATCAATCCAAACCTTCTTGGAAGCCAGGTTAGTCTTTGAACAAGGGGAAGCAATCCATGAAACCCACAGCTTAATCCAAGTCAGCATGAAGGGGTTGCCCCCGATCAGGGATCGGATCAAGTGGGGAGCAGGCTCTCTCAGGTCGCACAGGCTTGTTTGTGAGATGTTCCAGACCTGTGTGCAGTGGACGTTGTTTCTCAGGGTTACAAGTTAGAGTTCAAGACCTTTCCTCCCAGAGGCAGGTTCCACCTCTCAAGATTATCTGTAGACCGGATAAAAAGAGAGGCGTTCTTGAAATGTGTGCAGGACCTTTTCCTCTTGGGAGTGATAGTACCTGTCCCAAATCAGGAACAAGGTCTCGGTTTTACTCAAATCTGTTTGTGGTTCCCAAAAAAGAGGGAACTTTCAGGCCCATTCTAGACCTAAAGTTACTAAACAAGTTACTCAGAGTACCGTCCTTCGAAATGAAGACTATCCGCTCCATTCTGCCACTGATTCAAGAGGGCCAATTCATGACAACCATAGACCTGAAGGATGCATACCTACACGTTCCCATTCACAGGGATCATCACAAATATCTGAGGTTTGCCTATCTAGACAAACATTTTCAATTTGTAGCGCTTCCATTTGGCCTTGCCACAGCTCCCAGAATTTTCTTAAAGGTCCTGGGAGCTCTATTGGCAGTTTTTCGGTCTCGGGGCATTGCAGTCACACCTTATCTGGACGACATTCTCTTTCAGGCGCCATCCTTTCAACTAGCAGAATCTCATACAAGGATCTTGTTGGCCTTTCTTCGTTCCCACTGTTGTAAAATCATTCTGGGGAAAAGTTCCCTGATTCCGTCTGCAAGAATGACCTTATTAGGAACCATTATAGATTCTCTAGCTATGAAGATTTTTCTGACAGAGGTCAGAAGAGCCAAGATTCTATCCGCTTGTCTGTCCCTACAGTCGGCGACACAATTATCAGTAGCCCAGTGCATGGAAGTAATCGGGTTGATGGTGGCTTCCATGGACATTGTTTCCTTTGCTCGGTTCCATTTGAGACCTCTGCAGCTATGCATGCTCGCTCCGTGGAACGGGGATTATACAGCTCTATCTCCGAGAATAATTCTGAATCAATCAACAAGGGACTCCCTACCGTGGTGGCTGTCACAAGAACATCTGTCCCAGGGGACGTGTTTTCAGAGAACCTCTTGGTGTCACGCTGCGCCGCTCTAGCCGTTGCTAGGGGCGCAGCGTCTCCTTCCTGCTCGTTGCCAGGGGCCTCACTGGACTCGCCACTCATTGGCAACTTGTTCGCTCTTAGCTACGTTCTGCTGTCTCTAGATATAAGAAGTTTGCTGATCGTTATAGGGCTTCTGTACGTACCATTCCAGTAGGTGACCGTTTTTGGATATCTACCCGACACATGCGTCTACGTCAACCCTGTCACAAATTGGGGCCCAGATATATCGGTCCTTACAAGGTCCTGAAAAGACTGTCTCCTGTTGCCTACAAAGTAGCCTTGCCGAAAACCCTACGTATACATCCGCTCTTCCACATCTCCCTGCTTAAACCTTACATCAAGAATAGATATACCCGGTTCCGAGCTCCACCTCCTCCGCTTCTGATACGTGGGGACCCCAAATATGAGTTAGCTAAGATTCTGGACTCCAGATACAGGCGCAGACAATTGCAATACCTGGTACATTGGAAGGGTTACTCCCTGGGGATCGCTCCTGGGTTCTTGCCCGTGATGTGCATGCTCCATCTCTGGTCTCCAAGTTCCATGCTGCTCATCCTTTGAAGCCGACTCCGGTTCCCAGAGGGAACCCTTGTGGAGGGGGCTATGTCACAACGCGCTGCTCTAGCCGTTGCTAGGGGTGCCGCGTCTCCTTCCTGCTCGTGTCCAGGGGCAGTGTCGGCTCAGGATGCGCGCTGCGCTGACGTCCACACCATACGCTCCTGATGCTGGTGGGTCCTCACTGGCACGAATCCTGCGCCTATTAAAACTGCTCACTAACGATCTGTCACTGCCCAAGTATAGATTTCACTCTGTGTGCTCCTGGGTGTGACAGTTCTATCTACTGATTTACTGATGCTGATCCCTGCCTGCTTACTGACTACTCTACCTGGTTAGCCCCTAAATTACTGGACTGGTATACTGCTGCTGATTCCTCCCTGCTTACTGACAACTCTACCTGGTAAACCCCTAAATTGCTGGACTGTTATTCTGCTGCTGATCCCTGCCTGCTTACTGACTACTCTACCTGGTTAGCCCCTAAATTACTGGACTGGTATACTGCTGCTGATTCCTCCCTGCTTACTGACAACTCTACCTGGTAAACCCCTAAATTGCTGGACTGTTATTCTGCTGCTGATCCCTGCCTGCTTACTGACTACTCTACCTGGTTAGCCCCTAAATTACTGGACTGGTATACTGCTGCTGATTCCTCCCTGCTTACTGTCTACTCTACCTGGTAAACCCCTAAATTGCTGGACTGTTATTCTGCTGCTGAACCTGCCTGTCTGACTACTCTTCTCATCAACCCCTGCTGTTCTGGATTGTCTCTTCGTTGCCGAACCCTGCCTGCCTGACCATTCTAGTGGTGTGCCCTTGGACTGCTTTACTGTTGCCGCTGGGGACTGTCCTGCCTGTGGTGAGTGCCGCTCACTCATCTTACTACTTTCTTTGCTCTGGGATATTCCCTATCATTCCGGCTCCACGCCGGGTTAACCAGACTACTGGCCGAGTTCTGTCTGATAGAGGAGTATCCCACGAGCATTACACTTGGATAATTGTGACCACGGATGCCTTTTAGGTTGGGTGCAGTCTGGAACTCGTGGAAGGCGTAGGGACTTTGGTCACAGGAGGAATCTGCTCTCCCCATAAACATTCTGGATTTGAGAGCGATCTTCAATGCCTTGATGGCTTGGCCTCAGTTGGCCCTAGCCCGGTTTATCAGGTTCCAGTCGGACAGCATAACCTCAGTAGCATACATCAGCCACCAAGGGGGGACTCTGTTCCCTCACCATGAAGGAGGTGGCACAGATCATCCAGTGCTGTCTATCTGCTATCCGCATTCCAGGAGTTGACAATTGGGAAGAGGATTTTCTGAGCAGACAGACTTTCCATCCCAGGGAGTGGGAACTCCATCCGGAAGTGTTCTCCAGGTTAACGACCAAATGGGGGTTACCAGAGTTGGATCTGATGCCGTCTTGTCAGAACACCAAACTCTCAAGGTACGGTTCGAGGTCGAGAGACCCTCAAGCCTTTCTAATTGATGCTCGGGTAGATCCTTGGAACTTCAGGTTGGCATATCTGTTTACTCCGTTTGCTGTCCTTCCGCGAGACATCGCTCGGATCAAACAGGAGAAAGCATCAGTGATTCTAATAGCTCCTGCGTGGCCTTGCAGGATCTGGTATGCAGATCTAGGAGAGATGTGGTCCCTACCCCGTGGAGATTACCTCTCAGGAGGGACCTTCTGCTTCAGGGGCCCTTCCTTCATCTGAATCTCGTTTCTCTGAAGCTGACTACTTGGAGATTGAACGCTAGCTTTTGGCCAAGCGTGATTTTTCTGAATCCGTTATTGAGACCATGGTTCAGGTGCGATATCTTTATTGGTGCGAGTCTAAAGGATATTCTTGAAGTAAGGTCAGGATCCCAAGGATTTTGTTTTTTCTCCTGGAAGATCTTGAAAAAGAGTTATCTGTCAGTACCCTCAATGGTCAGATTTCTGCTCTTTCTATTCTGCTGCACAAGCGTCTGGCGGACGTGCCAGATGTAGAATCCTTTTGTCAGACCCTGGTCAAAATCAGGCCTGTGTTTAGATCAGTTGCTCCACCTTGAAGTCTTAACCTTGTTCTTAGAGTTTTACAACAGGCTCCGTTTTGAGCCTATGCATTCCATAGATATTATTTTAAAAGGTTTTGTTTCTTACTGCTATTTCTTCTGCTAGGAGAGTTTCTGAACTCTCATCTTTGCAGTGTGATTCCTCTCATAAGGAATGTTTGTTACACAACTTAGCCGTTGTGCGTGATCTTAAGGTCTATTTGCAGGCTACTAAAGACTTTTGTTTGTTTTTCTGGGAAACGTAAGGGTTAGAAAGCTACTGCCACTTCTCTTTCTCTATGGTGTAGAGGCATTATTATTTTGGCATATGAGACTGCTGGACAGCAGCCTCCGTAGAGAATTACAGCTCATTCCACCAGGGCGGTGTCGTCTTCTACATCCGCTGCTCTGCTTTGCCAGTCTCTATACTGGCTACCCATAAACTCCAGAATACAATTTAAAGTATTAACCCTAACTTACAAAGCACTCAACAGTCTAACTCCCAACTATATTTCCTCTCTGATCGTGAAATATTCCCCATCCCGTCCTCTTCGAAAAAACTCTGACTTACGTCTCTCCATTCCTTTTATCTCTACGTCCCACTCCCGTCTCCAGACTTTGCATGTGCTGCTCCTGTCCTCTGGAACTCTCTACCCCGCTCCATAAGACTGTCTCCAACCTTGTATAGCTTCAGACGCTCCTTTAAAACCCACCTATTCAGAGAGAGTCTTACCATCTCTCCTCCATCTCTCATCCTAACCAAACTAATACTTGAACTGCCTGACTCACTGCTTCAACTACAACCGATGTGACAAGCTACCCCAACTTTGTTTCTGCACCCTAAACCTGTAGACTGTGACTGTGAGCTCTACGGAGCAGGGCCCTCTTCCTCCTGTACTAGATTTATTTCGTTCTGTTATGTTTGTATTTAATCTCAAATCCTTGTCATTGTATACCCCTGTCACGGCACCCAGCGCTACAGAATTTCGCGGCGCTTAACAATTAAATGATAATAATAATAATGCCAAAATATGGATTCATGATGAAACACTGGATTAACAAAATATATCCCAATGTTATAATAAGAATCTTAGCTCAAATTCAATAAGTCTAATGGAATTTGCTGGAGATTATTATTCAACAACTAGCCAAAAATAGCCTTATATCACTTCAAATAATCAACCAGAGAGATTTAAATATTATCAACACAATAGCCAATTTATGTGCGATTCTTAAGTGATTTCACAGTAAATAAGAAAAGGAATTTATAAGTATGGATTGCAAAACTCCTCTTCCTAATAATAAGGTTACTTAGCACCAATATATTTAATATATCAAGTACACTGGTCTATTTAATACTAGCGTTGCAACTATAAAGTACCTCTTTAAAAACCAGCTTCAATTAAACTACAGCAATAAAGAATATCTTTGCTTTAAAACACTAAAAATATAACATCAAATCGCTTAATACATTACCAGATGACCAATATTTGAAAGTTCAGTCCTCAATCAGAATTCTTTCTTTCCTAAGATATGGTGAGTCCACAATGTCATTGATTACTAGTAGGAATATCACTACTGGCTAGCAGGAGGCGGCAACGGGCACCACAGCAAAGCTGTTAAGTGTCACACCCCTACCCACAATCCCCAGTCATTCTCTTTGCCTCTGTTAATAGAGGAGGTGAAGTTTTGGTGTCTGAAGAAAATTGGATTTCCATCTTAATATGAGGAGAGTCCACGGCTTCATTCCTTGCTTGTTGGAAATACTGAACCTGGCCACCAGGAGGAGGCAAAGACACCCCAGCCAAATGCTTAAATACCTGCCCCACTCCCCTCACCCCCAGTAATTTTTTTGCCTTTCGTCACAGGAGGTTGGCAGAGATGTGTCGGAAGATGCGGAGTAGTTCCTTATGGAGGGTAGTACTTTTTTAATGGGACTGGAGTTTTAAGTAGTCTTGTCAGCCTCTCAGTGAGAGCATTGGCGGATGTTAGAGTCTGGAGAAGCAGTGAGAGTCTTTCTGCGAACCCATCAAGACTTGTATTAACAGCTCCTAAGCAATCAGTGTTGACGAGTTTCACTGTCTGCTTCCATCACTCAAGTCAATGTCAGGAGTGATGCTACAAGTTGTCAAACTTGAGAGGCTGTGTTTCTGTTCCACGGTATAGATTCTGGTAAGATAATTTTTTATACACATTTGATAACGCAAGAAGATAGGGTCACAGTAAGACTCCTTTTATCTAAATGGAATCGAGGGTTAATGTCTCCGGAAGGGGATTATTGCACAGGAGGGATTAATCACATATTTTTAATATCGTGTTTATGCTGTGACATGTGAGATGTGGCTAAGGCAGATGTTGGAACGTACAGGTTTTACTTTCACTTTGGAGTGCTGCGCTGCTAGTTAGGCTTGGTGCGCTTTTTGTGGTGCAGGGGTGGTCCTGCATGGCGCACCATGTGACCGGGAGGGGACTCCAAAGATATGTTAGAGGGTACTCCCTCTTTTACCTAATGCTAATGCCCCTCTATATTGTGAGGCGGCCACGTTATACCCGCCTGCTCAATTATGTTCCACAGGCTTTGATAAAATTATCTTATTAAAGGGACACTGAACCCAAATTTTTTCTTTTCTAATTCAGATAGAGCATGCAATTTTAAGCAACTTTCTAATTTACTCCTATTATCAATTTTTCTTCGTTCTCTTGCTATCATTATTTGAAAAAGAAGGCATCTAAGCTTTTTTTTGGTTTCAGTACTCTGGACAGCACTTTTTTATTGGTTAATGAATTTATCCACCAATCAGCAAGGACAACACAGGTTTTTCACCAAAAATGGGCCGGCATCTAAACTTACATTCTTGCATTTCAAATAAAGATACCAAGAGAATGAAGAAAATTTGATAATAGGAGTAAATTCGAAATTTGCTTAAAATTTCATGCTCAATCTGAATCACAAAATAATTTTTTTGGGTACAGTGTCCCTTTAAAGAAAGCTAATATGTTTAGTACTACTACTACCTCTGAGGAGTCTCCGTCCTGTGAAGTGCGCTCCCTACATTCATCGCCTAATACACATGCAGCTTCCCGTAGCACTCCTATTACTCCATCTGGAGGGGCCCTTTTACCGCCAGACTTTACTGAACAATTAGACGGCAGTGTCTGCGGCCTTTAGTGCTTTACCTCGCACTGCTAAGCGCAAGAGAGGTTAAATATTGCTATCCTTCCCAGGGGTCATCTACTAGCTTATTAGATTTATCTGATACAAGATTATCCGATGATGAAGACACCTCTGATACTTCAGAGGATGCTCTTTCTGGGTTGGAATCTGCTGCATCTAAGCCTCCAGCTGCGGAGGAACCAGACTTTAGATTTCGGATTGAACACTTACGCTTTCTGCTAATGGAGGTGTTGGCTACTTTAGAGGTTCCAGAACCTAAATTACCTAGGGAACCTTGCATTCCTAAATTAAATAAGGTCTACGAGGATAGGGTTGTACCACAGATTTTCCTGGTTCCCGTAAAGAGTGCAAACATTATTAAGAAGGAATGGGAAAGACTTAGTTCTATCTCCACGCTTGCTAAACGCACTACTATCCCACTTGAGGATAGTTCGTTGTTTAAAGAGCCCATGGATAAGACGCTGGAAACTCTATTAAGAAAAATATTTCAGCATACAGGATATTTGTTCCAACCAGCAGCGGCTGTTGATGCAGTTGTGGGAGCGGCTACCTACTGGTGCGACTCCTTAACTGAGTTGATCGAGGTGGATGGTCCCCTCGACACGATCCTGGAAAGAATTAGGGCCTTAAGGGTAGCTAATTCTTTTATTTGTGATGCAAATATGCAGATTATTCGCCTGAACGCCAAGGCTTCAGGTTTTTCTGTGCTAGCCCGTAGAGTACTCTGGCTGAAATCTTGGTCTGAGAACATGACTTCAAAGTCTAGACTTCTTTCCCTCCCATTCAAGGGAAAGATTCTTTTTGGTCCAGGCCTGGACTCTATCATATTCACGGTTACTGGAGGTAAAGGTGCCTTTTTACTGCAGGATAAGAAGAACAAGCCTAAGGGGCAAGGTCCTAATTTTTGTTCCTTTCGTTAGGAAATTTCCCGTCAGCAGCCATCTGCAAAGCTGGAGCAGTCCAAGGGAACTTGGAAACCTCCTCAGTCCTGGAATATATCCAAGCAGAATAAGAAGCCCGCCGAGTCAGTCGGCATGTACGGGTGGCCCCTGATTCGGCTTTAGGTCCGGTATGGGCCAGACTGTCACTCTTTTCAGAAGCTTGGTTTGGGGACGTGCAAGACCCGTGGGTACTGGAGGTCATTGTTCATGGATACAAGATAGGTTTCAAGTCTCATCCTCCCAGGGGCAGTTTCCTCTTATCAAACCTGTTTTCAAGGCCAGAAAAGAGAGAGGCTTTTCTAGGGTGTGTGAGGGATCTCTCCGCCCTGGGGGTCATTGTACCGGTACCTCCAGCAGAGAGAGGTCTGGAATACTACTCAAACCTGTTTGTAGTCCCAAACAAGGAGGGTACTTTTCGTCCAATTCTGGACCTAAAGTGTTTAAACAAATTCCTGTCTGTCCCCTCGTTCAAGATGGAGACAATAAGGTTCATTCTTCCTTTAGTCCAGGAAGGACAATTTATGACCACAATAGACCTGAAGGATGCCTACCTTCACGTCCCTATACACAAGGAACACTTAAAGTTCCTAAGATTTGCGTTCATTGACCAGCACTTCCAGTTCATTGCACTTCTGTTTCTTTCATGTAATTAGCAAGAGTCCATGAGCTAGTGACGTATGGGATATACATTCATACCAGGAGGGGCAAAGTTTCCCAAACCTTAAAATGCCTATAAATACACCCCTCACCACACCCACAATTCAGTTTTACAAACTTTGCCTCCCGTGGAGGTGGTGAAGTAAGTTTGTGCTTAAGATTCTTCGTTGATATGCGCTTCGCAACAGGTTGAAGTCCGGTTTTCCTCTCAAAGTGCAGCGAATGTCAGAGAGACGTGAAGAGAGTATTGCCTATTTGAATACAATGATCTACCTCTAGGGGATCTATTTCATAGGTTCTCTGTTATCGGTCGTAGAGATTTCTTCTACCTCCCTTTTCAGATCGACGATATACTCTTATATACCATTACCTCTACTGATTCTCGTTCAAGTACTGGTTTGGCTATCTGCTATATGTAGAGGAGTGTCCTGGGGTAAGTAAGTCTTATTTTTTGTGACACTCTACGCTATGGTTGGGCACTTTATATGTAAAGTTCTAAATATATGTCTATAAACTTATATTTGCCTTGATTCAGGATAATCAGTATTCCTTTTTAAATACAGACTGTCAGTTTCATTATTGGGATAATGCATTTAATTATTTTTTCTTACCTTGAAAAATTTAATTTGACCATTTTTTCCTGCATGCTGTTAGGCTCGCGGGGGCAGAAAATGTTACTTTTTAGTACGTCATTTTTGGCGCAAACTTTTTTGGCGCTAAAATTTTTTGTCATTTCCAGTGACGTAATTTACGCCGGAAGTTGTTTTCTGTTACGCATGCGTATTCAGACATTTTTCTTCTGTTATGTGTGATCAGTCCACGGGTCATCATTACTTCTGGGATATAACTCCTCCCCAACAGGAAATGCAAGAGGATTCACCCAGCAGAGCTGCATATAGCTCCTCCCCTCTACGTCACTCCCAGTCATTCTCTTGCACCCAACGACTAGATAGGATGTGTGAGAGGACTATGGTGATTATACTTAGTTTTTATAACTTCAATCAAAAGTTTGTTATTTTACAATAGCACCGGAGCGTGTTATTGCCTCTCTGGCAGAGTTTGAAGAAGAATCTACCAGAGTTTTTACTATGATTTTAACCGGAGTAGTTAAGATCATATTGCTGTTTCTCGGCCATCTGAGGGAGGTAAAAGCTTCAGATCAGGGGACAGCGGGCAGATGAATCTGCATTGAGGTATGTAGCAGTTTTTATTTTCTGAATGGAATTGATGAGAAAATCCTGCCATACCGTTATAATAACATGTATGTATACTCTACACTTCAGTATTCCGGGGATGGTACTTCACTGGAATTACTCTGTAAAAAGTACATTAAACCTTTTACTAGGTATTTACTATGTTAAACGTTTTTGCTGGAATGTAGAATCGTTTGCATTTTCTGAGGTACTGAGTGAATAAATGTTTGGGCATTATTTTTCCACTTGGCAGTTGCTTGTTTTAATTGTGACAGTTTCGTTTCTCTCTCACTGCTGTGTGTGAGGGGGAGGGGCCGTTTTTGGCGCTCTTTGCTACGCATCAAAAATTTCCAGTCAGTTACTCTTTTATTTCCTGCATGATCCGGTTCATCTCTAACGGAACTCAGGGGTCTTCAAACTTCTTTGAAGGGAGGTAGATTCTCTCAGCAGAGCTGTGAGACTTATATATTGACTGTGATTAAAAACGTTGCTCTGTAATTTTTACGTTTCAAATTTAATTATTGTTACTTTACTAATGGGAACAAACCTTTGCTAAAAGTTGTGTTGTTTTCAAGGATTGATGCTATAACAGTTTTTCAGTTCATTATTTCAACTGTCATTTAATCGTTTAGTGCTTCTTTGAGGCACAGTACGTTTTTGTTAAATAAGATTGTAACCAAGTTGCAAGTTTATTTGCTAGTGTGTTAAACATGTCTGATTCAGAGGAAGATACCTGTGTCATTTGTTCCAATGCCAAGGTGGAGCCCAATAGAAATTTATGTGCTAACTGTATTGATGCTACTTTAAATAAAAGCCAATCTGTACAAATTGAACAAATTTCACCAAACAGCGAGGGGAGAGTTATGCCGACTAACTCGCCTCACGTGTCAGTACCTGCATCTCCCGCCCGGGAGGTGCGTGATATGATGACGCCTAGTACATCTGGGCGGCCATTACAGATAACATTACAAGATATGGCTACTGTTATGACTGAAGTTTTGGCTAAATTACCAGAACTAAGGGGCAAGCGTGATCACTCTGGGGTGAGAACAGAGTGCGCTGATAATACTAGAGCCATGTCTGATACTGCGTCACAGCTTGCAGAGCATGAGGACGGAGAGCTTCATTCTGTGGGTGACGGTTCTGATCCAAACAGATTGGATTCAGATATTTCAAATTTTAAATTTAAATTGGAGAACCTCCGCGTATTACTAGGGGAGGTCTTAGCGACTCTTAATGATTGTAACACTGTTGCAATACCAGAGAAATTGTGTAGGTTGGATAAATACTTTGCGGTACCGGCGAGTACTGACGTTTTTCCTATACCTAAGAGACTAACTGAAATTGTTACTAAGGAGTGGGATAGACCCGGTGTGCCGTTCTCACCCCCTCCAATATTTAGAAAGATGTTTCCAATAGACGCCACCACACGGGACTTATGGCAAACGGTCCCTAAGGTGGAGGGAGCAGTTTCTACTTTAGCTAAGCGTACCACTATCCCGGTGGAGGATAGCTGTGCTTTTTCAGATCCAATGGATAAAAAATTAGAGGGTTACCTTAAGAAAATGTTTGTTCAACAAGGTTTTATATTGCAACCCCTTGCATGCATTGCACCGATTACGGCTGCGGCAGCATTTTGGATGGAGTCTCTGGAAGAGAACCTTAGTTCAGCTACGCTGGACGACATTACGGACAGGCTTAGAGTCCTTAAACTAGCTAATTCATTCATTTCGGAGGCCGTAGTACATTTAACCAAACTTACGGCTAAGAACTCAGGATTCGCCATTCAGGCACGTAGGGCGCTGTGGCTAAAATCCTGGTCAGCTGATGTAACTTCTAAGTCCAAATTACTTAATATACCTTTCAAAGGGCAAACTTTATTTGGGCCCGGTTTGAAAGAAATTATCGCTGACATTACAGGAGGTAAGGGCCACGCCCTGCCTCAAGACAAAGCCAAAGCTAAGGCTAGACAGTCTAATTTTCGTCCCTTTCGGAATTTCAAAGCAGGAGCAGCACCAACTTCCACTGCACCAAAACAGGAAGGAGCCGTTGCTCGTTACAGACAAGGCTGGAAACCTAACCAGTCCTGGAACAAGGGCAAGCAGGCCAGGAAACCTGCTGCTGCCCCTAAGACAGCATGAATCGAGGGCCCCCGATCCGGGACCGGATCTAGTGGGGGGCAGACTCTCTCTCTTCGCCCAGGCTTGGGCAAGAGATGTTCAGGATCCCTGGGCGCTAGAGATCATATCTCAGGGATACCTTCTAGACTTCAAATTCTCTCCCCCAAGAGGGAGATTTCATCTGTCAAGGTTGTCAACAAACCAGATAAAGAAAGAAGCGTTTCTACGCTGTGTACAAGATCTGTTATTAATGGGAGTGATCCATCCGGTTCCGCGATCGGAACAAGGACAAGGGTTTTACTCAAACCTGTTTGTGGTTCCCAAAAAAGAGGGAACTTTCAGGCCAATCTTGGATTTAAAGATCCTAAACAAATTCCTAAGAGTTCCATCGTTCAAAATGGAAACTATTCGGACAATCTTACCCATGATCCAAAAGGGTCAGTACATGACCACAGTGGATTTAAAGGATGCTTACCTTCACATACCGATTCACAAAGATCATTACCGGTATCTAAGGTTTGCCTTCTTAGACAGGCATTACCAGTTTGTAGCTCTTCCATTCGGATTGGCTACGGCTCCAAGAATCTTCACAAAGGTTCTGGGTGCCCTTCTGGCGGTACTGAGACCGCGAGGAATTTCGGTAGCTCCGTACCTAGACGACATTCTGATACAAGCTTCAAGCTTTCAAACTGCCAAGTCTCATACAGAGTTAGTTCTGGCATTTCTAAGGTCGCATGGATGGAAAGTGAACGAAAAGAAGAGTTCTCTCTTTCCTCTCACAAGAGTTCCATTCTTGGGGACTCTTATAGATTCTGTAGAAATGAAGATTTATCTGACAGAAGACAGATTAACAAAGCTTCTAAATGCATGCCGTGTCCTTCATTCCATTCAACTCCCGTCAGTAGCTCAATGCATGGAGGTGATCGGCTTAATGGTAGCAGCAATGGACATAGTACCCTTTGCACGTCTACATCTCAGACCGCTGCAATTGTGCATGCTGAGTCAGTGGAATGGGGATTACTCAGACTTGTCCCCTACTCTGAATCTGGATCAAGAGACCAGAAACTCTCTTCTATGGTGGCTTTCTCGGCCACATCTGTCCAGGGGGATGCCATTCAGCAGGCCGGACTGGACAATTGTAACAACAGACGCCAGCCTACTAGGTTGGGGCGCTGTCTGGAATTCTCTGAAGGCTCAGGGACAATGGAATCAGGAGGAAAGTCTCCTACCAATAAACATTCTGGAATTGAGAGCAGTTCTCAATGCCCTTCTGGCTTGGCCCCAGTTAAAAACTCGGGGGTTCATCAGGTTTCAGTCGGACAACATCACGACTGTAGCTTACATCAACCATCAAGGAGGGACAAGAAGCTCCCTAGCGATGATGGAAGTATCAAAGATAATTCGCTGGGCAGAGTCTCACTCTTGCCACCTGTCAGCAATCCACATCCCGGGAGTGGAGAACTGGGAGGCGGATTTCTTGAGTCGCCAGACTTTTCATCCGGGGGAGTGGGAACTTCATCCGGAGGTCTTTGCCCAAATACTTCGACGTTGGGGCAAACCAGAGATAGATCTCATGGCGTCTCGCCAGAACGCCAAACTTCCTCGCTACGGGTCCAGAGCCAGGGATCCGGGAGCGGTTCTGATAGATGCTTTGACAGCACCTTGGAACTTCGGGATGGCTTATGTGTTTCCACCCTTCCCGCTGCTTCCTCGATTGATTGCCAAAATCAAACAGGAGAGAGCATCAGTGATTCTAATAGCGCCTGCATGGCCACGCAGGACTTGGTATGCAGATCTAGTGGACATGTCATCCTGTCCGCCTTGGTCTCTACCTCTAAGACAGGACCTTCTGATACAGGGTCCATTCAAACATCAAAATCTAACTTCTCTGAAGCTGACTGCTTGGAAATTGAACGCTTGATTTTATCAAAACGTGGTTTTTCTGAGTCGGTTATTGATACCCTGATACAGGCTAGGAAGCCTGTTACCAGAAGGATTTACCATAAGATATGGCGTAAATACCTATACTGGTGCGAATCCAAAGGTTACTCCTGGAGTAGGGTTAGGATTCCTAGGATATTGTCCTTTCTACAAGAAGGTTTAGAAAAGGGTTTATCGGCTAGTTCATTAAAGGGACAGATCTCAGCTCTGTCCATCTTGTTGCACAGGCGTCTGTCAGAAAATCCAGACGTCCAGGCCTTTTGTCAGGCTTTAGCTAGAATCAAGCCTGTGTTTAAAACTGTTGCTCCGCCATGGAGTTTAAACCTTGTTCTTAACGTACTACAAGGAGTTCCGTTTGAACCCCTTCATTCCATTGATATAAAGTTGTTATCTTGGAAAGTGTTATTTTTAATGGCTATTTCTTCGGCTCGGAGAGTCTGAGTTATCAGCTTTACATTGTGATTCTCCTTATTTGATTTTTCATTCAGATAAGGTAGTTCTGCGTACTAAACCTGGGTTCTTACCTAAGGTAGTCACTAACAGGAACATCAATCAAGAGATCGTGGTTCCTTCCCTGTGCCCGAATCCTTCTTCAAAGAAGGAACGTCTTCTACACAATCTGGATGTAGTTCGTGCCCTCAAGTTCTACTTGCAGGCAACTAAGGATTTTCGACAAACGTCTTCCCTGTTTGTCGTGTACTCTGGTCAGAGGAGAGGTCATAAGGCTTCGGCTACCTCTCTCTCCTTCTGGCTTCGTAACATAATTCGTTTAGCCTATGAGACTGCTGGACAGCAGCCTCCTGAAAGAATTACAGCTCATTCTACTAGAGCTGTGGCTTCCACTTGGGCCTTTAAGAATGAGGCCTCTGTTGAACAGATTTGCAAGGCTGCAACTTGGTCTTCGCTTCATACTTTTTCCAAATTTTCCAAATTTGACACTTTTGCTTCTTCGGAGGCTATTTTTGGGAGAAAGGTTCTTCAGGCAGTGGTTCCTTCTGTATAATGAGCCTGCCTATCCCTCCCGTCATCCGTGTACTTTTGCTTTGGTATTGGTATCCCAGAAGTAATGATGACCCGTGGACTGATCACACATAACAGAAGAAAACATAATTTATGCTTACCTGATAAATTCCTTTCTTCTGTTGTGTGATCAGTCCACGGCCCGCCCTGTTTTTTTTTTTTTTTTTAAGGCAGGTAGATATTTTTTAAATTATACTCCAGTCACCACTTCACCCTTGGTTTCTCCTTTCTCGTTGATTCTTGGTCGAATGACTGGGAGTGACGTAGAGGGGAGGAGCTAAATGCAGCTCTGCTGGGTGAATCCTCTTGCATTTCCTGTTGGGGAGGAGTTATATCCCAGAAGTAATGATGACCCGTGGACTGATCACACAACAGAAGAAAGGAATTTATCAGGTAAGCATAAATTATGTTTTTTTGCTCCAAAAAAATGTGAACGTCTTTTTTTTACTCACATTATTTAAACATTTTTCTTTCTTTGCTTCTGGTTCTAGAAGCTTATTTTTTTTGCATTCTTTCCCATTCCTGAAACTGTCATTTAAGGAATTTGATAATTTTGCTTTATATGTTGTTTTTTTCTATTACATATTGCAAGATGTCTCACCCTGACCCTGGATCTAAATCCACTAATGGACAGACGCTGCCTGATGCTGGTTCTACCAAAGTTAAGTGTATATATTGTAAACTTGTGGTAACTTCCTCCAGCTGTAGTTTGTGAAAGCTGTCATGATAAACTTTCCAATGCAGATTGTGTTTCCATTAGTAATAATCCTTTACCTGTTGTTGTTCCTTCAACATCTATTGTTCAGGATGTTGCTGTTAATGTAAAAGAATGTGTTTCTAATTCTATTAGGAAGGCTCTGTCTGTTATTCCTCCTTCCAGTAAACGTAAAAGGTCTTTCAAAACTTCTCACACTTCAGATGAATTTTTAGGTGACCGCCATCATTCTGACTTATCTGTTTCTGATGAGGTTTTTTCCGGTTCAGAAGATTCTACTTCAGATATTGATACTGATAAATCTTCATATTTATTTAAGATGGAGTTTATTCGTTCATTACTTAAAGAAGTTTTGATTGCTTTAGATATGGAGGAGTCTAGTCCTCTTGATACTAAAACTGCTAAACGTTTAAATTCGGTTTATAAACCTCATGTGTTAATTCCGGAAGTTTTTCCAGTTCCTGATGCTATCTCAGATGTGATTGCTAGGGAATGGGATAGTCTGGGTACTTCATTTACTCCTTCTCCAAGGTTTAAGAAATTGTACCCTGTGCCATCTGATAGATTGGAGTTTTGGGATAAAATCCCTAAAGTCGATGGGGCTATTTCTACTCTTGCTAAACGTACTGCTATTCCTACGGCAGATAGCACTTTGTTTAAAGATCCTTTAGATAGGAAAATTGAATCTTTTTTAAGGAAAGCTTATTTATGTTCAGGTAATCTACTAAAACCTGCTATCTCTTTGGCTGATGTTGCAGCAGCTTCAACTTTCTGGTTGGAGGCTTTAGCGCAACAAGTGACAGATCATAATACATATAGCATTGTTAAACTTCTTCAACACGCTAATAACTTTGTCTGTGATGCCATTTTTGATATCATTAGAGTTGATGTCCGGTATATGTCTTTAGCTATTTTAGCTAGACAAGCTTTATGGCTTAAATCCTGGAATGTAGATATGACTTCTAAGTCAACTTTGCTTTCTCTCTCTTTCCAAGGTAATAAGTTGTTTGGTTCTCAGTTGGATTCTATAATTTCAACTGTTACTGGAGGGAAGGGTGCCTTTTTGCCTCAGGGCAAAAAAATCTAAAGGTAATTACAGGGCTGCTAATCGTTTTCGTTCCTTTCGTCAGAATAAGGAGCAGAAGTCCGATCCTTCCCCTAAAGGAACAGTTTCCGGTTGGAAACCTAATCCAGTCTGGAATAAATCCAAGCCTTCTAGAAAGTCAAAACCAGCTCCTAAATCCGCATGAAGGTGCGGCCCTCATTCCAGCGCAGCTGGTAGGGGGCAGGTTAGTTTTTTTCAAAGAGGTTTGGATCAATTCGGTTCACAATCTTTGGATTCAGAACATTGTTTCGCAAGGGTACAGAATAGGTTTCAAAGTAAGACGACCGCCTGTGAGAAGATTCTTTCTCTCACACATTCCAGTCAATCCAGTGAAGGCTCAGGCGTTTCTGAAATGTGTTTCAGACCTAGAGTTAGCTGGGGTAATTATACCAGTTCCAGTTCTGGAACAAGGTCTGGGGTTTTATTCGAATCTATTCATCGTATCAAAGAAAGAGAATTCTTTCAGACCAGTTCTGGACCTAAAGATATTGAATCGTTATGTAAGAATTCCAACCTTCAAAATGGTGACTATAAGAACTATTCTGCCTTTTGTTCAGCAAGGGTATTATATGTCTACAATAGACTTACAGGATGCATACCTGCATATTCCAATTCACCCAGATCACTATCAGTTTCTGAGATTCTCTTTTCTAGACAAGCATTACCAGTTTATTGCTCTTCCATTTGGTCTAGCAACAGCACCAAGGATCTTTTCGAAGGTTCTCTGTGCCCTTCTCTCTGTAATCAGAGAACAGGGTATTGCGGTATTTCCTTATTTGGACGATATCTTGGTACTTGCTCAGTCTTCACATTCTGCAGAATCTCATACAAATCAACTTGTGTTGTTTCTTCAAATTCATGGTTGGAGGATCAATTTGCCAAAGAGTTCCTTGATTCCTCAGACAAGGGTAACCTTTTTAGGTTTCCAAATAGATTCAGTGTTAATGACTTTGTCTCTGACAGAAAAGAGACGTCTGAAATTGGTTTCAGCCTGTCGAAGCCTTCAGTCTCAATCGTTCCCTTCGGTAGCATTATGCATGGAGATTTTAGGTCTCATGACTGCTGCATCGGACGCGATCCCTTTTGCTCGTTTTCACACGAGACCACTCCAGCTTTGTATACTGAACCAGTGGTGCAGGGATTATACAAGGATATCACAAATAATATCCTTAAATCCCAATGTTCGATCATCTCTAACTTGGTGGATGGATCACCATAGTTTAATTCAAGGGGCCTCTTTTGTTCGTCCAACCTGGACAGTGATCTCAACAGATGCGAGTCTATCAGGTTGGGGAGCTGTATGGGGATCTCTGACAGCGCAAGGGGTTTGGGAATCTCAGGAGGCGAGATTACCAATCAACATTTTGGAACTCCGTGCGATTTTCAGAGCTCTTCAATTTTGGCCTCTTCTGAAGAGAGAATCGTTTATTTGTTTTCAAACAGACAATGTCACAGCCGTGGCATATGTCAATCATCAAGGTGGGACTCGCAGTCCTCAAGCTATGAAAGAAGTATCTCGGATACTTGTATGGGCGGAATCCAGCTCCTGTCTAATTTCTGCGGTTCACATCCCAGGTGTAGACAATTGGGAAGCGGATTATCTCAGTCGCCAGACGTTACATCCGGGCGAATGGTCTCTTCATCCAGAGATTTTTCTTCAGATTGTTCGAATCTGGGGTCTTCCAGAAATAGATCTGATGGCCTCTCATCTGAACATGAAACTTCCCAGGTATCTATCCAGATCCCGGGATCCTCAGGCGGAAGCAGTGGATGCGTTGTCAATTCCTTGGAATTATCATCCTGCTTATATCTTTCCGCCTCTAGTTCTTCTTCCGAAAGTAATCTCCAAAATTCTAATGGAGCGCTCACTTGTACTGCTGGTGGCTCCAGCATGGCCTCACAGGTTTTGGTTTGCGGATCTCGTTCGGATGGCCTGTTGCTAACCTTGGACACTTCCGTTAAGGCCAGACCTATCTCAAGGCCCTTTTTTCCATCAGGATCTCAAATCATTAAATTTGAAGGTATGGAGATTGAACGCTTGATACTTAGTCATAGAGGTTTCTCTTACTCAGTGATTAATACTATGTTACAGGCTCGTAAATCTGTATCTTGGAAAATTTATTATCGAGTTTGGAAGACTTACATCTCTTGGTGTTCTTCTCTTAAATTCTCCTGGCATTCTTTCAGAATTCCTAAAATTTAACAATTTCTTCAGGATGGTTTGGATAAAGGTTTGTCTGCAAGTTCTTTGAAAGGACAAATATCTGCTCTTTCTGTTCTTTTTCACAGAAAGATTGCTAATCTTCCTGATATTCATTGTTTTGTACAGGCTTCGGTCCGTATCAAACCTGTCATTAAGCCAATCTCTCCTCCTTGGAGTCTTAATTTGGTTTTGTCAGCTTTACAGGCTCCTCCGTTTGAGCCTATGCATTCTCTGGACATTAAATTACTTTCTTGGAAAGTACTGTTCCTTTTGGCTATCTCTTCTGCTAGAAGAGTTTCTGAGTTATCTGCTCTTTCTTGTGAATCTCCTTTTCTGATTTTTCATCAGGATAAGGCGGTGTTGCGGACTTCATTTCAGTTTTTACCTAAGGTTGTGAATTCTAACAACATTAGTAGAGAAATTGTCCCTTTATTATGTCCTAATCCTAAGAATTCTAAGGAGAGATCGTTACATTCTTTGGATGTAGTTAGAGCTTTGAAATATTATGTTGAAGCTACTAAAGATTTTAGAAAGACTTCTAGTCTGGTTCCAGGAAAGGTCAAAAGGCTTCTGCCATTTCTTTGGCGTCCTGGTTAAAGTCTTTGATTCATCATGCTTATGTAGAGTGGGGTAAGTCCCCGCCTCAAAGAATTACGGCTCATTCTACTAGGTCAGTTTCTACTTCCTGGGCTTTTAGGAATGAAGCTTCTGTTGATCAGATTTGCAAAGCAGCAACTTGGTCTTCTTTGCATACTTTTTCTAAATTCTACCATTTTGATGTGTTTTCTTCTTCTGAAGCAGTTTTTGATAGACAAGTACTTCAGGCAGCTGTTTCAGTTTGATTTTTTAATTATTAAGATTAAAACTTTTGATTTGGGTTGTGGATTATTTTTCAGCGGAATTGGCTGTCTTTATTTTATCCCTCCCTCTCTAGTGACTCTTGCGTGGAAGTTCCACATCTTGGGTATCTGCTATCCCATACGTCACTAGCTCATGGGCTCTTGCTAATTACATGAAAGAAAACATAATTTATGTAAGAACTTACCTGATAAATTAATTTCTTTCATATTAGTAAGAGTCCATGAGGCCCACCCTTTTTTGTGGTGGTTATGATTTTTTTGTATGAAGCACAATTATTCCAATTCCTTATTTTTTTTGATGCTTTCGCTCCTTTATCACCCCACTTCTTGGCTATTCGTTAAACTGAATTGTGGGTGTGGTGAGGGGTGTATTTTATAGGCATTTTTAGGGTTTGGGAAACTTTGCCCCTCCTGGTAGGAATGTATATCCCATACGTCACTAGCTCATGGACTCTTGCTAATATGAAAGAAATGAATTTATCAGGTAAGTTCTTACATAAATTATGTTTTTCATCTAGCTACTGCTCCAAGAGTTTTTGTGAAGGTTCTAGGTGTTGGTGTATGTATCAAAAAGACACTGGAAGCTTTTAAAGAAAACTGCATTAGGCTTTACTTGTACAGATGCATCAGCAATATTTGGAACATACCAAAGGACTTGTAAAACAATAGTCTGCACACACAGAGGTGGAGAAACACAATAGAGATTAAAGAACAACTTCCTTCCTGTATAAAAGAATGAACAAGATCACAGACATAAACAATCAGCAATCTAAACTGAACAGCGCCATCTACAGCATTAATGTTGTTCATACATATGGTATAGTACATGCTGTTGTATTTCCCAACACCCCTTCTCAACTGCATGTACATAATTACACTACATTCAGTTTTTTTTGAAGAAAACAATGCCGCTCCTTTGGCAACGGCTTTGTGAGTGCGTCTGCAGTCATCTCTTCCGATGGGCAGTATTGAATGTCAATAATACCTTGTTCTTGCATGTCCCTGAGCAAATGATATTTTACATCAATGTGCTTGCTTCGAGGATTCACTCTTTCTGATTGTGTCAACTTTATACACCCTTGGTTGTCTTCAAGAATTGGTATGGGTTTAGACACATCCAGTCCCATGTCTTGAAAAAGTTGACAAATCCAAATTGCTTCTTGACATGCATGTGCTGCTGCTATATATTCTGCTTCCGTTGAAGAGAGTGCAACAGTCGCTTGTTTTCGACTGGGCCAACTTATTGTTCCTTCTCCATACTGGAAGATGTAACCACTTGTAGATTTGCGGTCAGTGGTATCTCCGGCCCTATCAGCATCAACATATCCAATTAGTTTTGGGTTTGATGTTGCTGACAGTCGCAGCTTCATCCGAATTGTTCCTTTTAGGTACTGTATCACCCTCTTTACTGCATTCCAGTCGCGTTGACATGGTGTCGCAACTTTTTTACAGAGTATACCTATTGCTGCGGCAATGTCTGGTCTTGTCACTGTGGCAATGTATAGCAATTTTCCAATTGCCCTGCGGTAATTGTCATTATTGGGTAACAAGTTTTCTATTCCGTTGTTTTTCAGGTAATCTGGTTCCATAGGTGTTTTCACCTCTTTTGCATCTTGCATGTGAAATTGCTCTAATATTTCTGTAATTTCCTGACTTTGGTTAAGAAGATAGCTTCCATCCTCTTCCCTTTCTATTTGGATTCCTAAATAATGAGTGATGTTCCCTAGTTCTTTAATCTCAAAGTTCTGTTTTAATATATGAACTATTTGGTCACAGTCCCCTTCTTGTTCAAAACAAGTTATGATGTCATCAACATAAATTAGGATGTATATCCATTTGTTTTCTTGATGCCTTGAATATAGACATGGATCTGCTTTGCTTCTTGAGAATCCTTGTTTCATGAGTACTTCATTCACTTTTTCATTCCACATTCTCGCAGCTTGCTTTAGTCCATAGGTGCTCTTTTGCATACAAGGTTCTGTTCCCTCTCAAATCCAGGTGGCTGTTCCATGTAGAGATCCTCCTTGATGTCTCCATATAGGAAAGCAGTTTTGACGTCCAGGTGCCTCACTTGCATTCCCTTTCCGGCTGCAATGCTAAGGAGCGCTCTGATGGTGGAGTGTTTTACAACTGGAGCAAAAGTTTCATCATAATCTTCTCCAAATTTCTGTGAGTATCCCTTTGCAACTAATCTTGCCTTGTATCTGTGGATATTTTCTTCTGCATTGTATTTTACTTTAAAAGTTCATTTGCTTCCTATAGCTTTGCGACCGGGGGGGAGCTTAGTGAGTGTCCAGGTTTTATTTTCCTGAAGTGATTTTATTTCTTCTTCGGCTGCTTTTCTCCATTGGTTGGCTTCCCTTTTTTGGCAATTTTTCTATATCTTCCCAGGATGTTGGTTCGAGTGTTTCATGTGTCTTAGTGATTTATGACAGCTTGCGGGGTGGTATACCTTTCCTCACCCGAGTCGATTTTCTGATTTCTGGTTGTTCAGTGGGTTCTATTGGTTTGTGAGTAGCTGTTTCTCTTGTTAAGTGTATCCAGTCCACGGATCATCCATTACTTGTGGGATATATTCCCTTCCCAACAGGAAGTTGCAAGAGGATCACCCACAGCAGAGCTGCTATATAGCTCCTCCCCTCACATGTCATATCCAGTCATTCTCTTGCAACCCTCAACATAGATGGAGGTCGTGAGAGGACTGTGGTGTTTTATACTTAATTAATTCTTCAATCAAAAGTTTGTTATTTTTAAATGGCACCGGAGTGTGCTGTTTTTTTCTCAGGCAGTATTTGGAAGAAGAATCTGCCTGCGTTTTCTATGATCTTAGCAGAAGTAACTAAGATCCACTGGCTGTTCTCACACATTCTGAGGAGTGGGGTAACTTCAGAAAGGGAATGGCGTGCGGGGTCTCCTGCAACTAAGGTATGTGCAGTAAAATATTTTTCTCAGGAATGGAATTGACTAAGAAAATACTGCTGATACCGAAGTAATGTAAGTAAAGCCTTAAATGCAGTAAAAGTGACTGGTATCAGGCTTTTTAATGTATGTGCAGTAAAATAATTTTCTAAGAAATGGAATTTGACTAAGAAAATGCTGCTAATACTGAAGTAATGTAGTAAAGCCTTAAATGCAGTAGAAGCGACTGGTATCAGGCTTATCAATAAGAGATACATACTCTTTAAAAAAGGATGTTTAAAACGTTTGCTGACATGTTTAATCGTTTTTTGAGGTACATTGGTGATAAAACTTATTGGGGCATAATTTTTTCCATATGGCTGACTTATTTTCTGCATAGAAACAGTTAACTGAGGCTTCCCACTGTTGTAATAAGGAGTGGGAGGGGCCTATTTTAGCGCTTTTTTTGCGCAGTAAAAATTCAGACTCAGTCTTCCTGCTTCTTCCTGCATGATCCAGGACGTTTCTAGAGAGCTCAAGGGACTTCAAAAGTCATTTTGAGGGAGGTAATCAGTCACAGCAGACCTGTGACAGTGTGTTTGACTGTGTTAAAAACGTTTTTTTCTCTATTGATTATCCGTTTTGGGTATTAAGGGGTTAATCATCCATTTGCAAGTGGGTGCAATGCTCTGCTAGCTTAATACATTTACTGTGAAAATTTGGTTGCTATAACTGATTTGGTTCATTGTTATTTCAACTTGAGACAGGTTTTGTGCTTCTTAAAGGCGCAGTAGCGTTTTTTATATTGCTTGTAAACTTATTTTAAAGTGTTTTTCCAAGCTTGCTAGTCTCATTGCTAGTCTGTTTAAACATGTCTGACACAGATGAATCTGTTTGTTCATTATGTTTGAAGGCCAGTGTGGAGCCCCATAGAAATATGTGTACTAAATGTATTGATTTCACTTTAAATAATAAAGGTCAGTCTTTATCTGTAAAAGAATTATCACCAGACAACGAGGGGGAAGTTATGCCGACTAACTCTCCTCACGTGTCAGTACCTTCGCCTCCCGCTCAGGAGGCGCGTGCTAATATGGCGCCAAGTACATCAGAGACGCCCATAGCAATTACTTTAAAGGACATGGCTACAATCATGAATAATACTCTGACAGAAGTATTATCTAGGTTGCCAGAATTAAGAGGCAAGCGCGATAGCTCTGGGATTAGGACAGAGCGCGCTGGTGCTGTGAGAGTCATGTCCGATACTGCATCACAGTTTGCAGAACATGAGGACGGAGAGCTTCATTCTGTGGGTGACGGATCTGATCCAGGGAAACCGGATTCAGAGATCTCTAATTTTAAATTTAAGCTTGAGAACCTCCGTGTATTGCTAGGAGAGGTTTTAGCTGCTCTAAATGACTGTAACACAGTTGCAATTCCAGAGAAATTGTGTAGGCTGGATAGATACTATGCGGTGCCGGTGTGTACTGACGTTTTTCCTATACCTAAAAGGCTTACAGAAATTATTAGCAAGGAGTGGGATAGACCCGGTGTGCCCTTTTCCCCACCTCCTATATTTAGGAAAATGTTTCCAATAGACGCCACTACTCGGGACTTATGGCAGACGGTCCCTAAGGTGGAGGGAGCAGTTTCTACTTTAGCTAAGCGTACCACTATCCCGGTGGAGGATAGTTGTGCTTTTTCGGATCCAATGGATAAAAAATTAGAAGGTTACCTTAAGAAAATGTTTGTTCAACAAGGTTTTATCTTGCAGCCCTTGCATGCATTGCGCCTGTCACTGCTGCTGCGGCATTCTGGTTTGAGTCTCTGGAAGAGGCCATTCACACAGCTCCATTGGATGAAATTATGGACAAGCTTAAAGCACTTAAGCTAGCTAATGCATTTGTTTCTGATGCCATTGTACATTTAACTAAACTAACGGCTAAGAACTCCGGATTCGCCATCCAGGCGCGGAGAGCGCTATGGCTTAAATCCTGGCCAGCTGACGTGACTTCTAAATCTAAATTACTTAATATTCCTTTCAAGGGGCAGACCTTATTCGGGCCCGGCTTGAAGGAAATTATTGCTGACATTACTGGAGGTAAGGGTCATACCCTTCCTCAGGACAGGGCCAAATCAAAGGCCAAACAGTCTAATTTTCGTGCCTTTCGAAATTTCAAGGCAGGAGCAGCATCAACTTCCTCCGCTCCAAAACAGGAAGGAACTGTTGCTCGTTACAGACAGGCCTGGAAACCTAACCAGTCCTGGAACAAGGGCAAGCAGGCCAGAAAACCTACTACTGCCCCTAAGACAGCATGAAGGAACAGCCCCCTATCCGGAAACGGATCTAGTGGGGGGAAGACTTTCTCTCTTCGCCCAGGCGTGGGCAAGAGATGTCCAGGATCCCTGGGCGTTGGAGATCATATCTCAGGGATATCTTCTGGACTTCAAGGCTTCTCCTCCTCGAGGGAGATTCCATCTATCAAGGTTATCAGAAAACCAGTTAAAAAAAGAGGCATTCCTACGCTGTGTACAAGACCTCCTAGTAATGGGGGTGATCCACCCGGTTCCGCGGACGGAACAAGGGCAGGGATTTTACTCAAATCTGTTTGTGGTTCCCAAGAAAGAGGGAACCTTCAGACCAATCTTGGACCTACAGATCTTAAACAAATTCCTAAGAGTTCCATCATTCAAAATGGAAACTATTCGAACCATCCTACCCATGATCCAAGAGGGTCAGTACATGACCACAGTGGACTTAAAGGATGCCTACCTTCACATACCGATTCACAAAGATCATTATCGGTACCTAAGATTTGCCTTTCTAGACAGGCATTACCTGTTTGTAGCTCTTCCCTTCGGGTTAGCTACGGCCCCGAGAATCTTTACAAAGGTTCTGGGCTCACTTCTGGCGGTTCTAAGACCGCGAGGCATAGCGGTATCTCCGTATCTAGACGACATCCTGATACAGGCGTCAAGCTTTCAAATTGCCAAGTCTCATACAGAGATAGTTCTGGTATTTCTGAGGTCGCATGGGTGGAAAGTGAACGCGGAAAAGAGTTCTCTATCACCACTCACAAGGGTCTCCTTCCTAGGGACTCTTATAGATTCTGTAGAGATGAAAATTTACCTGACGGAGTCCAGGTTATCAAAACTTCTAAATGCTTGCCGTGTCCTTCATTCCATTCCACGCCCGTCAGTGGCTCAGTGCATGGAAGTAATCGGCTTAATGGTAGCGGCAATGGACATAGTGTCATTTGCGTGCCTGCATCACAGACCGCTGCAATTATGCATGCTAAGTCAGTGGAATGGGGATTACTCAGATTTGTCCCCTCTACTAAATCTGGATCGAGAGACCAGAGATTCTTTTCTCTGGTGGCTTTCTCGGGTCCATCTGTCCAAGGGCATGACCTTTCGCAGGCCAGATTGGACGATTGTAACAACAGATGCCAGCCTTCTAGGTTGGGGCGCAGTCTGGAACTCCCTGAAGGCTCAGGGATCGTGGACTCAGGAGGAGAAACTCCTCCCAATAAATATTCTGGAGTTAAGAGCAATATTCAATGCTCTTCTAGCTTGGCCTCAGTTAGCAACACTGAGGTTCATCAGATTTCAGTCGGACAACATCACGACTGTGGCTTACATCAACCATCAAGGGGGAACCAGGAGTTCCCTAGCGATGTTAGAAGTCTCAAAGATAATTCGCTGGGCAGAGTCTCACTCTTGCCACCTGTCAGCGATCCACATCCCAGGCGTGGAGAACTGGGAGGCGGACTTTCTAAGTGGCCAGACTTTTCATCCGGGGGAGTGGGAACTTCATCCGGAGTGGTTCGCTCAACTGATTCATCGTTGGGGCAAACCAGAACTGGATCTCATGGCGTCTCGCCAGAACGCCAAGCTTCCTCTTTACGGATCCAGGTCCAGAGACCCGGGAGCGGCACTGATAGATGCCCTAGCATCTAAACCTTGGGTTTTCAACATGGCTTATGTGTTCCACCGTTTCCGTTGCTGCCTCGACTGATTGCCAAAATCAAACAGGAGAGAGCATCAGTGATTCTGATAGCGCCTGCGTGGCCATGCAGGACCTGGTATGCAGACCTAGTGGACATGTCGTCCTGTCAACCATGGTCTCTGCCCCTGAGGCAGGACCTTCTAATACAAGGTCCTTTCAACCATCCAAATCTAATTTCTCTGAAGCTGACTGCATGGAGATTGAACACTTGATCCTATCAAAGCGTGGCTTCTCAGGGTCCGTTATTGATACCTTAATACATGCACGGAAGCCTGTTACCAGAAAAATCTACCATATGATATGGCGTAAATACTTATATTGGTGCGAATCCAAGAGTTACTCATGGAGTAAGGTTAGGATTCCTAGGATATTGTCCTTTCTACAAGAGGGTTTGGAAAAGGGCTTATCTGCTAGTTCGTTAAAGGGACAGATTTCTGCTCTGTCTATTCTTTTGCACAAGCGTCTGGCAGAAGTTCCAGACGTCCAGGCTTTTTGTCAGGCTTTGGCCAGGATTAAGCCTGTGTTTAAAACTGTTGCTCCTCCGTGGAGCTTAAACTTGGTTCTTAAAGTTCTTCAAGGAGTTCCGTTTGAACCCCTTCATTCCATTGATATTAAGCTTTTATCTTGGAAAGTTCTGTTTTTGATGGCTATTTCTTCGGCTTGAAGAGTCTTTGAGTTATCTGCCTTACATTGTGATTCTCCTTATCTGATTTTCCATTCAGACAAGGTAGTTCTGCGTACTAAACCTGGGTTTCTCCAACATAGGTGTGTCCGGTCCACGGCGTCATCCTTACTTGTGGGATATTCTCTTCCCCAACAGGAAATGGCAAAGAGCCCAGCAAAGCTGGTCACATGATCCCTCCTAGGCTCCGCCTACCCCAGTCATTCTCTTTGCCGTTGTACAGGCAACATCTCCACGGAGATGGCTTAGAGTTTTTTAGTGTTTAACTGTAGTTTTTATTATTCAATCAAGAGTTTGTTATTTTGAAATAGTGCTGGTAGGTACTATTTACTCAGAAACAGAAAAGAGATGAAGATTTCTGTTTGTATGAGGAAAATGATTTTAGCAACCGTCACTAAAATCCATGGCTGTTCCACACAGGACTGTTGAGAGCAATTAACTTCAGTTGGGGGAACAGTGTGCAGTCTCTTGCTGCTTGAGGTATGACACATTCTAACAAGACGATGTAATGCTGGAAGCTGTCATTTTCCCTATGGGATCCGGTAAGCCATGTTTATTACGATTGTAAATAAGGGCTTCACATGGGCTTATTAAGACTGTAGACTTTTTCTGGGCTAAATCGATTCATTATTAACACATATTTAGCCTTGAGGAATCATTTTATTTGGGTTTTTTGATATAATAATATCGGCAGGCACTGTTTTAGACACCTTATTCTTTAGGGGCTTTCCCAAAGCATAGGCAGAGTCTCATTTTCACGCCGGTGTTGCGCACTTGTTTTTGAGAGGCATGGCATGCAGTCGCATGTGAGAGGAGCTCTGATACTTAGA